>NW_027143304.1:0-67526 GCF_026170545.1 Melanerpes formicivorus
TGGAACAGCCTGTATCTCAGCACAGGAATAAGGTAGGGAAGAAATTCTAAGGATCATTTTGACCTGCCTCCAGAAGTTAGATCAGACTGGCAAATTGGATTTGGTGCTAGGTCTTTCCCTTTGGGTTTTACCCCAACAATGTTTTCATTGTTTCGCTCACCCTCTCGAATCAAGCATTTTACAGCAGGTTGGAGCAGCCTGTATCTCAGCACAGGAATAAGGTAGGGAAGAATTCTAAGGATCATTTTGACTGCCTCCAGAAGTTAGATCAGATGGCAAATTGGATTTGGTGCTAGGTCTTTCCCTTTGGTTTTACCCCAACAATGTTTTCATTAGTTTCGCTCACTCTCGAAATCAAGCATTTTACAGCAGGTTGGAGCAGCCTGTATCTCAGCACAGGAATAAGGTAGGGAAGAATTCAAATGCTCATTTTGACTGCCTCCAGAAGTTAGATCAGATGGCAAATTGGATTTGGTGCTAGGTCTTTCCCTTTAGGTTTTACCCCAACAATGTTTTCATTCGTTTCGCTCACTTTCGAAATCAAGCATTTTACAGCAGGTTGGAGCAGCCTGTATCTCAGCACAGGAATAAGGTAGGGAAGAATTCTAAGGATCATTTTGACTGCCTCCAGAAGTTAGATCAGATGGCAAATTGGATTTGGTGCTAGGTCTTTCCCTTTAGGTTTTACCCCAACAATGTTTTCATTAGTTTCGCTCACTCTCGAAATCAAGCATTTTACAGCAGGTTGGAGCAGCCTGTATCTCAGCACAGGAATAAGGTAGGGAAGAATTCAAATGCTCATTTTGACTGCCTCCAGAAGTTAGATCAGATGGCAAATTGGATTTGGTGCTAGGTCTTTCCCTTTAGGTTTTACCCCAACAATGTTTTCATTAGTTTCGCTCACTCTCGAAATCAAGCATTTTACAGCAGGTTGGAGCAGCCTGTATCTCAGCACAGGAATAAGGTAGGGAAGAATTCTAAGGCTCATTTTGACTGCCTCCAGAAGTTAGATCAGATGGCAAATTGGATTTGGTGCTAGGTCTTTCCCTTTAGGTTTTACCCCAACAATGTTTTCATTAGTTTCGCTCACTCTCGAAATCAAGCATTTTACAGCAGGTTGGAGCAGCCTGTATCTCAGCACAGGAATAAGGTAGGGAAGAATTCTAAGGCTCATTTTGACTGCCTCCAGAAGTTAGATCAGATGGCAAATTGGATTTGGTGCTAGGTCTTTCCCTTTAGGTTTTACCCCAACAATGTTTTCATTAGTTTCGCTCACTCTCGAAATCAAGCATTTTACAGCAGGTTGGAGCAGCCTGTATCTCAGCACAGGAATAAGGTAGGGAAGAATTCAAATGCTCATTTTGACTGCCTCCAGAAGTTAGATCAGATGGCAAATTGGATTTGGTGCTAGGTCTTTCCCTTTAGGTTTTACCCCAACAATGTTTTCATTAGTTTCGCTCACTCTCGAAATCAAGCATTTTACAGCAGGTTGGAGCAGCCTGTATCTCAGCACAGGAATAAGGTAGGGAAGAATTCTAAGGATCATTTTGACTGCCTCCAGAAGTTAGATCAGATGGCAAATTGGATTTGGTGCTAGGTCTTTCCCTTTAGGTTTTACCCCAACAATGTTTTCATTAGTTTCGCTCACTCTCGAAATCAAGCATTTTACAGCAGGTTGGAGCAGCCTGTATCTCAGCACAGGAATAAGGTAGGGAAGAATTCTAAGGATCATTTTGACTGCCTCCAGAAGTTAGATCAGATGGCAAATTGGATTTGGTGCTAGGTCTTTCCCTTTAGGTTTTACCCCAACAATGTTTTCATTAGTTTCGCTCACTCTCGAAATCAAGCATTTTACAGCAGGTTGGAGCAGCCTGTATCTCAGCACAGGAATAAGGTAGGGAAGAATTCTAAGGCTCATTTTGACTGCCTCCAGAAGTTAGATCAGATGGCAAATTGGATTTGGTGCTAGGTCTTTCCCTTTAGGTTTTACCCCAACAATGTTTTCATTAGTTTCGCTCACTCTCGAAATCAAGCATTTTACAGCAGGTTGGAGCAGCCTGTATCTCAGCACAGGAATAAGGTAGGGAAGAATTCTAAGGCTCATTTTGACTGCCTCCAGAAGTTAGATCAGATGGCAAATTGGATTTGGTGCTAGGTCTTTCCCTTTAGGTTTTACCCCAACAATGTTTTCATTAGTTTCGCTCACTCTCGAAATCAAGCATTTTACAGCAGGTTGGAGCAGCCTGTATCTCAGCACAGGAATAAGGTAGGGAAGAATTCTAAGGATCATTTTGACTGCCTCCAGAAGTTAGATCAGATGGCAAATTGGATTTGGTGCTAGGTCTTTCCCTTTAGGTTTTACCCCAACAATGTTTTCATTAGTTTCGCTCACTCTCGAAATCAAGCATTTTACAGCAGGTTGGAGCAGCCTGTATCTCAGCACAGGAATAAGGTAGGGAAGAATTCTAAGGCTCATTTTGACTGCCTCCAGAAGTTAGATCAGATGGCAAATTGGATTTGGTGCTAGGTCTTTCCCTTTAGGTTTTACCCCAACAATGTTTTCATTAGTTTCGCTCACTCTCGAAATCAAGCATTTTACAGCAGGTTGGAGCAGCCTGTATCTCAGCACAGGAATAAGGTAGGGAAGAATTCTAAGGCTCATTTTGACTGCCTCCAGAAGTTAGATCAGATGGCAAATTGGATTTGGTGCTAGGTCTTTCCCTTTAGGTTTTACCCCAACAATGTTTTCATTAGTTTCGCTCACTCTCGAAATCAAGCATTTTACAGCAGGTTGGAGCAGCCTGTATCTCAGCACAGGAATAAGGTAGGGAAGAATTCTAAGGATCATTTTGACTGCCTCCAGAAGTTAGATCAGATGGCAAATTGGATTTGGTGCTAGGTCTTTCCCTTTAGGGTTTTACCCCAACAATGTTTTCATTAGTTTCGCTCACTCTCGAAATCAAGCATTTTACAGCAGGTTGGAGCAGCCTGTATCTCAGCACAGGAATAAGGTAGGGAAGAATTCTAAGGATCATTTTGACTGCCTCCAGAAGTTAGATCAGATGGCAAATTGGATTTGGTGCTAGGTCTTTCCCTTTGGGTTTTACCCCAACAATGTTTTCATTAGTTTCGCTCACTCTCGAAATCAAGCATTTTACAGCAGGTTGGAGCAGCCTGTATCTCAGCACAGGAATAAGGTAGGGAAGAATTCTAAGGATCATTTTGACTGCCTCCAGAAGTTAGATCAGATGGCAAATTGGATTTGGTGCTAGGTCTTTCCCTTTAGGTTTTACCCCAACAATGTTTTCATTAGTTTCGCTCACTCTCGAAATCAAGCATTTTACAGCAGGTTGGAGCAGCCTGTATCTCAGCACAGGAATAAGGTAGGGAAGAATTCTAAGGATCATTTTGACTGCCTCCAGAAGTTAGATCAGATGGCAAATTGGATTTGGTGCTAGGTCTTTCCCTTTAGGTTTTACCCCAACAATGTTTTCATTAGTTTCGCTCACTCTCGAAATCAAGCATTTTACAGCAGGTTGGAGCAGCCTGTATCTCAGCACAGGAATAAGGTAGGGAAGAATTCTAAGGATCATTTTGACTGCCTCCAGAAGTTAGATCAGATGGCAAATTGGATTTGGTGCTAGGTCTTTCCCTTTAGGGTTTTACCCCAACAATGTTTTCATTAGTTTCGCTCACTCTCGAAATCAAGCATTTTACAGCAGGTTGGAGCAGCCTGTATCTCAGCACAGGAATAAGGTAGGGAAGAATTCTAAGGATCATTTTGACTGCCTCCAGAAGTTAGATCAGATGGCAAATTGGATTTGGTGCTAGGTCTTTCCCTTTAGGGTTTTACCCCAACAATGTTTTCATTAGTTTCGCTCACTCTCGAAATCAAGCATTTTACAGCAGGTTGGAGCAGCCTGTATCTCAGCACAGGAATAAGGTAGGGAAGAATTCTAAGGATCATTTTGACTGCCTCCAGAAGTTAGATCAGATGGCAAATTGGATTTGGTGCTAGGTCTTTCCCTTTAGGTTTTACGCCAACAATGTTTTCATTAGTTTCGCTCACTCTCGAAATCAAGCATTTTACAGCAGGTTGGAGCAGCCTGTATCTCAGCACAGGAATAAGGTAGGGAAGAATTCTAAGGATCATTTTGACTGCCTCCAGAAGTTAGATCAGATGGCAAATTGGATTTGGTGCTAGGTCTTTCCCTTTAGGTTTTACGCCAACAATGTTTTCATTAGTTTCGCTCACTCTCGAAATCAAGCATTTTACAGCAGGTTGGAGCAGCCTGTATCTCAGCACAGGAATAAGGTAGGGAAGAATTCTAAGGATCATTTTGACTGCCTCCAGAAGTTAGATCAGATGGCAAATTGGATTTGGTGCTAGGTCTTTCCCTTTAGGTTTTACCCCAACAATGTTTTCATTAGTTTCGCTCACTCTCGAAATCAAGCATTTTACAGCAGGTTGGAGCAGCCTGTATCTCAGCACAGGAATAAGGTAGGGAAGAATTCTAAGGATCATTTTGACTGCCTCCAGAAGTTAGATCAGATGGCAAATTGGATTTGGTGCTAGGTCTTTCCCTTTAGGTTTTACCCCAACAATGTTTTCATTAGTTTCGCTCACTCTCGAAATCAAGCATTTTACAGCAGGTTGGAGCAGCCTGTATCTCAGCACAGGAATAAGGTAGGGAAGAATTCTAAGGATCATTTTGACTGCCTCCAGAAGTTAGATCAGATGGCAAATTGGATTTGGTGCTAGGTCTTTCCCTTTAGGTTTTACCCCAACAATGTTTTCATTAGTTTCGCTCACTCTCGAAATCAAGCATTTTACAGCAGGTTGGAGCAGCCTGTATCTCAGCACAGGAATAAGGTAGGGAAGAATTCTAAGGCTCATTTTGACTGCCTCCAGAAGTTAGATCAGATGGCAAATTGGATTTGGTGCTAGGTCTTTCCCTTTAGGTTTTACCCCAACAATGTTTTCATTAGTTTCGCTCACTCTCGAAAATCAAGCATTTTACAGCAGGTTGGAGCAGCCTGTATCTCAGCACAGGAATAAGGTAGGGAAGAATTCTAAGGCTCATTTTGACTGCCTCCAGAAGTTAGATCAGATGGCAAATTGGATTTGGTGCTAGGTCTTTCCCTTTAGGTTTTACCCCAACAATGTTTTCATTAGTTTCGCTCACTCTCGAAATCAAGCATTTTACAGCAGGTTGGAGCAGCCTGTATCTCAGCACAGGAATAAGGTAGGGAAGAATTCTAAGGATCATTTTGACTGCCTCCAGAAGTTAGATCAGATGGCAAATTGGATTTGGTGCTAGGTCTTTCCCTTTAGGTTTTACCCCAACAATGTTTTCATTAGTTTCGCTCACTCTCGAAATCAAGCATTTTACAGCAGGTTGGAGCAGCCTGTATCTCAGCACAGGAATAAGGTAGGGAAGAATTCTAAGGCTCATTTTGACTGCCTCCAGAAGTTAGATCAGATGGCAAATTGGATTTGGTGCTAGGTCTTTCCCTTTAGGTTTTACGCCAACAATGTTTTCATTAGTTTCGCTCACTCTCGAAATCAAGCATTTTACAGCAGGTTGGAGCAGCCTGTATCTCAGCACAGGAATAAGGTAGGGAAGAATTCTAAGGATCATTTTGACTGCCTCCAGAAGTTAGATCAGATGGCAAATTGGATTTGGTGCTAGGTCTTTCCCTTTAGGTTTTACCCCAACAATGTTTTCATTAGTTTCGCTCACTCTCGAAATCAAGCATTTTACAGCAGGTTGGAGCAGCCTGTATCTCAGCACAGGAATAAGGTAGGGAAGAATTCTAAGGATCATTTTGACTGCCTCCAGAAGTTAGATCAGATGGCAAATTGGATTTGGTGCTAGGTCTTTCCCTTTGGGTTTTACCCCAACAATGTTTTCATTAGTTTCGCTCACTCTCGAAATCAAGCATTTTACAGCAGGTTGGAGCAGCCTGTATCTCAGCACAGGAATAAGGTAGGGAAGAATTCTAAGGATCATTTTGACTGCCTCCAGAAGTTAGATCAGATGGCAAATTGGATTTGGTGCTAGGTCTTTCCCTTTGGTTTTACCCCAACAATGTTTTCATTAGTTTCGCTCACTCTCGAAATCAAGCATTTTACAGCAGGTTGGAGCAGCCTGTATCTCAGCACAGGAATAAGGTAGGGAAGAATTCTAAGGATCATTTTGACTGCCTCCAGAAGTTAGATCAGATGGCAAATTGGATTTGGTGCTAGGTCTTTCCCTTTAGGTTTTACGCCAACAATGTTTTCATTAGTTTCGCTCACTCTCGAAATCAAGCATTTTACAGCAGGTTGGAGCAGCCTGTATCTCAGCACAGGAATAAGGTAGGGAAGAATTCTAAGGATCATTTTGACTGCCTCCAGAAGTTAGATCAGATGGCAAATTGGATTTGGTGCTAGGTCTTTCCCTTTAGGTTTTACCCCAACAATGTTTTCATTAGTTTCGCTCACTCTCGAAATCAAGCATTTTACAGCAGGTTGGAGCAGCCTGTATCTCAGCACAGGAATAAGGTAGGGAAGAATTCTAAGGATCATTTTGACTGCCTCCAGAAGTTAGATCAGATGGCAAATTGGATTTGGTGCTAGGTCTTTCCCTTTAGGTTTTACCCCAACAATGTTTTCATTAGTTTCGCTCACTCTCGAAATCAAGCATTTTACAGCAGGTTGGAGCAGCCTGTATCTCAGCACAGGAATAAGGTAGGGAAGAATTCTAAGGATCATTTTGACTGCCTCCAGAAGTTAGATCAGATGGCAAATTGGATTTGGTGCTAGGTCTTTCCCTTTAGGGTTTTACCCCAACAATGTTTTCATTAGTTTCGCTCACTCTCGAAATCAAGCATTTTACAGCAGGTTGGAGCAGCCTGTATCTCAGCACAGGAATAAGGTAGGGAAGAATTCTAAGGCTCATTTTGACTGCCTCCAGAAGTTAGATCAGATGGCAAATTGGATTTGGTGCTAGGTCTTTCCCTTTAGGTTTTACCCCAACAATGTTTTCATTAGTTTCGCTCACTCTCGAAATCAAGCATTTTACAGCAGGTTGGAGCAGCCTGTATCTCAGCACAGGAATAAGGTAGGGAAGAATTCTAAGGCTCATTTTGACTGCCTCCAGAAGTTAGATCAGATGGCAAATTGGATTTGGTGCTAGGTCTTTCCCTTTAGGTTTTACCCCAACAATGTTTTCATTAGTTTCGCTCACTCTCGAAATCAAGCATTTTACAGCAGGTTGGAGCAGCCTGTATCTCAGCACAGGAATAAGGTAGGGAAGAATTCTAAGGCTCATTTTGACTGCCTCCAGAAGTTAGATCAGATGGCAAATTGGATTTGGTGCTAGGTCTTTCCCTTTAGGTTTTACCCCAACAATGTTTTCATTAGTTTCGCTCACTCTCGAAATCAAGCATTTTACAGCAGGTTGGAGCAGCCTGTATCTCAGCACAGGAATAAGGTAGGGAAGAATTCTAAGGTTCATTTTGACTGCCTCCAGAAGTTAGATCAGATGGCAAATTGGATTTGGTGCTAGGTCTTTCCCTTTAGGTTTTACCCCAACAATGTTTTCATTAGTTTCGCTCACTCTCGAAATCAAGCATTTTACAGCAGGTTGGAGCAGCCTGTATCTCAGCACAGGAATAAGGTAGGGAAGAATTCTAAGGCTCATTTTGACTGCCTCCAGAAGTTAGATCAGATGGCAAATTGGATTTGGTGCTAGGTCTTTCCCTTTAGGTTTTACCCCAACAATGTTTTCATTAGTTTCGCTCACTCTCGAAATCAAGCATTTTACAGCAGGTTGGAGCAGCCTGTATCTCAGCACAGGAATAAGGTAGGGAAGAATTCTAAGGCTCATTTTGACTGCCTCCAGAAGTTAGATCAGATGGCAAATTGGATTTGGTGCTAGGTCTTTCCCTTTAGGTTTTACCCCAACAATGTTTTCATTAGTTTCGCTCACTCTCGAAATCAAGCATTTTACAGCAGGTTGGAGCAGCCTGTATCTCAGCACAGGAATAAGGTAGGGAAGAATTCTAAGGCTCATTTTGACTGCCTCCAGAAGTTAGATCAGATGGCAAATTGGATTTGGTGCTAGGTCTTTCCCTTTAGGTTTTACCCCAACAATGTTTTCATTAGTTTCGCTCACTCTCGAAATCAAGCATTTTACAGCAGGTTGGAGCAGCCTGTATCTCAGCACAGGAATAAGGTAGGGAAGAATTCTAAGGATCATTTTGACTGCCTCCAGAAGTTAGATCAGATGGCAAATTGGATTTGGTGCTAGGTCTTTCCCTTTAGGTTTTACCCCAACAATGTTTTCATTAGTTTCGCTCACTCTCGAAATCAAGCATTTTACAGCAGGTTGGAGCAGCCTGTATCTCAGCACAGGAATAAGGTAGGGAAGAATTCTAAGGCTCATTTTGACTGCCTCCAGAAGTTAGATCAGATGGCAAATTGGATTTGGTGCTAGGTCTTTCCCTTTAGGTTTTACCCCAACAATGTTTTCATTAGTTTCGCTCACTCTCGAAATCAAGCATTTTACAGCAGGTTGGAGCAGCCTGTATCTCAGCACAGGAATAAGGTAGGGAAGAATTCTAAGGATCATTTTGACTGCCTCCAGAAGTTAGATCAGATGGCAAATTGGATTTGGTGCTAGGTCTTTCCCTTTAGGTTTTACCCCAACAATGTTTTCATTAGTTTCGCTCACTCTCGAAATCAAGCATTTTACAGCAGGTTGGAGCAGCCTGTATCTCAGCACAGGAATAAGGTAGGGAAGAATTCTAAGGCTCATTTTGACTGCCTCCAGAAGTTAGATCAGATGGCAAATTGGATTTGGTGCTAGGTCTTTCCCTTTAGGTTTTACGCCAACAATGTTTTCATTAGTTTCGCTCACTCTCGAAATCAAGCATTTTACAGCAGGTTGGAGCAGCCTGTATCTCAGCACAGGAATAAGGTAGGGAAGAATTCTAAGGATCATTTTGACTGCCTCCAGAAGTTAGATCAGATGGCAAATTGGATTTTGGTGCTAGGTCTTTCCCTTTAGGTTTTACCCCAACAATGTTTTCATTAGTTTCGCTCACTCTCGAAATCAAGCATTTTACAGCAGGTTGGAGCAGCCTGTATCTCAGCACAGGAATAAGGTAGGGAAGAATTCTAAGGATCATTTTGACTGCCTCCAGAAGTTAGATCAGATGGCAAATTGGATTTGGTGCTAGGTCTTTCCCTTTGGGTTTTACCCCAACAATGTTTTCATTAGTTTCGCTCACTCTCGAAATCAAGCATTTTACAGCAGGTTGGAGCAGCCTGTATCTCAGCACAGGAATAAGGTAGGGAAGAATTCTAAGGATCATTTTGACTGCCTCCAGAAGTTAGATCAGATGGCAAATTGGATTTGGTGCTAGGTCTTTCCCTTTAGGTTTTACCCCAACAATGTTTTCATTAGTTTCGCTCACTCTCGAAATCAAGCATTTTACAGCAGGTTGGAGCAGCCTGTATCTCAGCACAGGAATAAGGTAGGGAAGAATTCTAAGGATCATTTTGACTGCCTCCAGAAGTTAGATCAGATGGCAAATTGGATTTGGTGCTAGGTCTTTCCCTTTAGGTTTTACGCCAACAATGTTTTCATTAGTTTCGCTCACTCTCGAAATCAAGCATTTTACAGCAGGTTGGAGCAGCCTGTATCTCAGCACAGGAATAAGGTAGGGAAGAATTCTAAGGATCATTTTGACTGCCTCCAGAAGTTAGATCAGATGGCAAATTGGATTTGGTGCTAGGTCTTTCCCTTTAGGTTTTACCCCAACAATGTTTTCATTAGTTTCGCTCACTCTCGAAATCAAGCATTTTACAGCAGGTTGGAGCAGCCTGTATCTCAGCACAGGAATAAGGTAGGGAAGAATTCTAAGGATCATTTTGACTGCCTCCAGAAGTTAGATCAGATGGCAAATTGGATTTGGTGCTAGGTCTTTCCCTTTAGGTTTTACCCCAACAATGTTTTCATTAGTTTCGCTCACTCTCGAAATCAAGCATTTTACAGCAGGTTGGAGCAGCCTGTATCTCAGCACAGGAATAAGGTAGGGAAGAATTCTAAGGATCATTTTGACTGCCTCCAGAAGTTAGATCAGATGGCAAATTGGATTTGGTGCTAGGTCTTTCCCTTTAGGTTTTACCCCAACAATGTTTTCATTAGTTTCGCTCACTCTCGAAATCAAGCATTTTACAGCAGGTTGGAGCAGCCTGTATCTCAGCACAGGAATAAGGTAGGGAAGAATTCTAAGGCTCATTTTGACTGCCTCCAGAAGTTAGATCAGATGGCAAATTGGATTTGGTGCTAGGTCTTTCCCTTTAGGTTTTACCCCAACAATGTTTTCATTAGTTTCGCTCACTCTCGAAATCAAGCATTTTACAGCAGGTTGGAGCAGCCTGTATCTCAGCACAGGAATAAGGTAGGGAAGAATTCTAAGGCTCATTTTGACTGCCTCCAGAAGTTAGATCAGATGGCAAATTGGATTTGGTGCTAGGTCTTTCCCTTTAGGTTTTACCCCAACAATGTTTTCATTAGTTTCGCTCACTCTCGAAATCAAGCATTTTACAGCAGGTTGGAGCAGCCTGTATCTCAGCACAGGAATAAGGTAGGGAAGAATTCTAAGGCTCATTTTGACTGCCTCCAGAAGTTAGATCAGATGGCAAATTGGATTTGGTGCTAGGTCTTTCCCTTTAGGTTTTACCCCAACAATGTTTTCATTAGTTTCGCTCACTCTCGAAATCAAGCATTTTACAGCAGGTTGGAGCAGCCTGTATCTCAGCACAGGAATAAGGTAGGGAAGAATTCTAAGGTTCATTTTGACTGCCTCCAGAAGTTAGATCAGATGGCAAATTGGATTTGGTGCTAGGTCTTTCCCTTTAGGTTTTACCCCAACAATGTTTTCATTAGTTTCGCTCACTCTCGAAATCAAGCATTTTACAGCAGGTTGGAGCAGCCTGTATCTCAGCACAGGAATAAGGTAGGGAAGAATTCTAAGGCTCATTTTGACTGCCTCCAGAAGTTAGATCAGATGGCAAATTGGATTTGGTGCTAGGTCTTTCCCTTTAGGTTTTACCCCAACAATGTTTTCATTAGTTTCGCTCACTCTCGAAATCAAGCATTTTACAGCAGGTTGGAGCAGCCTGTATCTCAGCACAGGAATAAGGTAGGGAAGAATTCTAAGGATCATTTTGACTGCCTCCAGAAGTTAGATCAGATGGCAAATTGGATTTGGTGCTAGGTCTTTCCCTTTAGGTTTTACCCCAACAATGTTTTCATTAGTTTCGCTCACTCTCGAAATCAAGCATTTTACAGCAGGTTGGAGCAGCCTGTATCTCAGCACAGGAATAAGGTAGGGAAGAATTCTAAGGCTCATTTTGACTGCCTCCAGAAGTTAGATCAGATGGCAAATTGGATTTGGTGCTAGGTCTTTCCCTTTAGGTTTTACCCCAACAATGTTTTCATTAGTTTCGCTCACTCTCGAAATCAAGCATTTTACAGCAGGTTGGAGCAGCCTGTATCTCAGCACAGGAATAAGGTAGGGAAGAATTCTAAGGCTCATTTTGACTGCCTCCAGAAGTTAGATCAGATGGCAAATTGGATTTGGTGCTAGGTCTTTCCCTTTAGGTTTTACCCCAACAATGTTTTCATTAGTTTCGCTCACTCTCGAAATCAAGCATTTTACAGCAGGTTGGAGCAGCCTGTATCTCAGCACAGGAATAAGGTAGGGAAGAATTCTAAGGCTCATTTTGACTGCCTCCAGAAGTTAGATCAGATGGCAAATTGGATTTGGTGCTAGGTCTTTCCCTTTAGGTTTTACCCCAACAATGTTTTCATTAGTTTCGCTCACTCTCGAAATCAAGCATTTTACAGCAGGTTGGAGCAGCCTGTATCTCAGCACAGGAATAAGGTAGGGAAGAATTCTAAGGCTCATTTTGACTGCCTCCAGAAGTTAGATCAGATGGCAAATTGGATTTGGTGCTAGGTCTTTCCCTTTAGGTTTTACCCCAACAATGTTTTCATTAGTTTCGCTCACTCTCGAAATCAAGCATTTTACAGCAGGTTGGAGCAGCCTGTATCTCAGCACAGGAATAAGGTAGGGAAGAATTCCAAGGCTCATTTTGACTGCCTCCAGAAGTTAGATCAGATGGCAAATTGGATTTGGTGCTAGGTCTTTCCCTTTAGGTTTTACCCCAACAATGTTTTCATTAGTTTCGCTCACTCTCGAAATCAAGCATTTTACAGCAGGTTGGAGCAGCCTGTATCTCAGCACAGGAATAAGGTAGGGAAGAATTCTAAGGCTCATTTTGACTGCCTCCAGAAGTTAGATCAGATGGCAAATTGGATTTGGTGCTAGGTCTTTCCCTTTAGGTTTTACCCCAACAATGTTTTCATTAGTTTCGCTCACTCTCGAAATCAAGCATTTTACAGCAGGTTGGAGCAGCCTGTATCTCAGCACAGGAATAAGGTAGGGAAGAATTCTAAGGATCATTTTGACTGCCTCCAGAAGTTAGATCAGATGGCAAATTGGATTTGGTGCTAGGTCTTTCCCTTTAGGTTTTACCCCAACAATGTTTTCATTAGTTTTCGCTCACTCTCGAAATCAAGCATTTTACAGCAGGTTGGAGCAGCCTGTATCTCAGCACAGGAATAAGGTAGGGAAGAATTCTAAGGCTCATTTTG
This sequence comes from Melanerpes formicivorus, assembly GCF_026170545.1. Lineage (NCBI taxonomy): Eukaryota > Metazoa > Chordata > Aves > Piciformes > Picidae > Melanerpes > Melanerpes formicivorus. The sequence goes on from NW_027143304.1 coordinate 12,717, forward strand.
ACGGCCTCCAGAAGTTAGATCAGATGGCAAATTGGATTTGGTGCTAGGTCTTTCCCTTTAGGTTTTACCCCAACAATGTTTTCATTAGTTTCGCTCACTCTCGAAATCAAGCATTTTACAGCAGGTTGGAGCAGCCTGTATCTCAGCACAGGAATAAGGTAGGGAAGAATTCTAAGGATCATTTTGACTGCCTCCAGAAGTTAGATCAGATGGCAAATTGGATTTGGTGCTAGGTCTTTCCCTTTAGGTTTTACCCCAACAATGTTTTCATTAGTTTCGCTCACTCTCGAAATCAAGCATTTTACAGCAGGTTGGAGCAGCCTGTATCTCAGCACAGGAATAAGGTAGGGAAGAATTCTAAGGCTCATTTTGACTGCCTCCAGAAGTTAGATCAGATGGCAAATTGGATTTGGTGCTAGGTCTTTCCCTTTAGGTTTTACCCCAACAATGTTTTCATTAGTTTCGCTCACTCTCGAAATCAAGCATTTTACAGCAGGTTGGAGCAGCCTGTATCTCAGCACAGGAATAAGGTAGGGAAGAATTCTAAGGATCATTTTGACTGCCTCCAGAAGTTAGATCAGATGGCAAATTGGATTTGGTGCTAGGTCTTTCCCTTTAGGTTTTACCCCAACAATGTTTTCATTAGTTTCGCTCACTCTCGAAATCAAGCATTTTACAGCAGGTTGGAGCAGCCTGTATCTCAGCACAGGAATAAGGTAGGGAAGAATTCTAAGGATCATTTTGACTGCCTCCAGAAGTTAGATCAGATGGCAAATTGGATTTGGTGCTAGGTCTTTCCCTTTAGGTTTTACCCCAACAATGTTTTCATTAGTTTCGCTCACTCTCGAAATCAAGCATTTTACAGCAGGTTGGAGCAGCCTGTATCTCAGCACAGGAATAAGGTAGGGAAGAATTCTAAGGCTCATTTTGACTGCCTCCAGAAGTTAGATCAGATGGCAAATTGGATTTGGTGCTAGGTCTTTCCCTTTAGGTTTTACCCCAACAATGTTTTCATTAGTTTCGCTCACTCTCGAAATCAAGCATTTTACAGCAGGTTGGAGCAGCCTGTATCTCAGCACAGGAATAAGGTAGGGAAGAATTCTAAGGCTCATTTTGACTGCCTCCAGAAGTTAGATCAGATGGCAAATTGGATTTGGTGCTAGGTCTTTCCCTTTAGGTTTTACCCCAACAACGTTTTCATTAGTTTCGCTCACTCTCGAAATCAAGCATTTTACAGCAGGTTGGAGCAGCCTGTATCTCAGCACAGGAATAAGGTAGGGAAGAATTCAAATGCTCATTTTGACTGCCTCCAGAAGTTAGATCAGATGGCAAATTGGATTTGGTGCTAGGTCTTTCCCTTTAGGTTTTACCCCAACAATGTTTTCATTAGTTTCGCTCACTCTCGAAATCAAGCATTTTACAGCAGGTTGGAGCAGCCTGTATCTCAGCACAGGAATAAGGTAGGGAAGAATTCTAAGGCTCATTTTGACTGCCTCCAGAAGTTAGATCAGATGGCAAATTGGATTTGGTGCTAGGTCTTTCCCTTTAGGTTTTACCCCAACAATGTTTTCATTAGTTTCGCTCACTCTCGAAATCAAGCATTTTACAGCAGGTTGGAGCAGCCTGTATCTCAGCACAGGAATAAGGTAGGGAAGAATTCTAAGGCTCATTTTGACTGCCTCCAGAAGTTAGATCAGATGGCAAATTGGATTTGGTGCTAGGTCTTTCCCTTTAGGTTTTACCCCAACAATGTTTTCATTAGTTTCGCTCACTCTCGAAATCAAGCATTTTACAGCAGGTTGGGGCAGCCTGTATCTCAGCACAGGAATAAGGTAGGGAAGAATTCTAAGGCTCATTTTGACTGCCTCCAGAAGTTAGATCAGATGGCAAATTGGATTTGGTGCTAGGTCTTTCCCTTTAGGTTTTACCCCAACAATGTTTTCATTAGTTTCGCTCACTCTTGAAATCAAGCATTTTACAGCAGGTTGGAGCAGCCTGTATCTCAGCACAGGAATAAGGTAGGGAAGAATTCTAAGGATCATTTTGACTGCCTCCAGAAGTTAGATCAGATGGCAAATTGGATTTGGTGCTAGGTCTTTCCCTTTAGGTTTTACCCCAACAATGTTTTCATTAGTTTCGCTCACTCTCGAAATCAAGCATTTTACAGCAGGTTGGAGCAGCCTGTATCTCAGCACAGGAATAAGGTAGGGAAGAATTCTAAGGCTCATTTTGACTGCCTCCAGAAGTTAGATCAGATGGCAAATTGGATTTGGTGCTAGGTCTTTCCCTTTCGGTTTTACCCCAACAATGTTTTCATTAGTTTCGCTCACTCTCGAAATCAAGCATTTTACAGCAGGTTGGAGCAGCCTGTATCTCAGCACAGGAATAAGGTAGGGAAGAATTCTAAGGCTCATTTTGACTGCCTCCAGAAGTTAGATCAGATGGCAAATTGGATTTGGTGCTAGGTCTTTCCCTTTAGGTTTTACCCCAACAATGTTTTCATTAGTTTCGCTCACTCTCGAAATCAAGCATTTTACAGCAGGTTGGAGCAGCCTGTATCTCAGCACAGGAATAAGGTAGGGAAGAATTCTAAGGATCATTTTGACTGCCTCCAGAAGTTAGATCAGATGGCAAATTGGATTTGGTGCTAGGTCTTTCCCTTTAGGTTTTACCCCAACAATGTTTTCATTAGTTTCGCTCACTCTCGAAATCAAGCATTTTACAGCAGGTTGGAGCAGCCTGTATCTCAGCACAGGAATAAGGTAGGGAAGAATTCTAAGGCTCATTTTGACTGCCTCCAGAAGTTAGATCAGATGGCAAATTGGATTTGGTGCTAGGTCTTTCCCTTTAGGTTTTACCCCAACAATGTTTTCATTAGTTTCGCTCACTCTCGAAATCAAGCATTTTACAGCAGGTTGGAGCAGCCTGTATCTCAGCACAGGAATAAGGTAGGGAAGAATTCTAAGGATCATTTTGACTGCCTCCAGAAGTTAGATCAGATGGCAAATTGGATTTGGTGCTAGGTCTTTCCCTTTAGGTTTTACCCCAACAATGTTTTCATTAGTTTCGCTCACTCTCGAAATCAAGCATTTTACAGCAGGTTGGAGCAGCCTGTATCTCAGCACAGGAATAAGGTAGGGAAGAATTCTAAGGATCATTTTGACTGCCTCCAGAAGTTAGATCAGATGGCAAATTGGATTTGGTGCTAGGTCTTTCCCTTTAGGTTTTACCCCAACAATGTTTTCATTAGTTTCGCTCACTCTCGAAATCAAGCATTTTACAGCAGGTTGGAGCAGCCTGTATCTCAGCACAGGAATAAGGTAGGGAAGAATTCTAAGGCTCATTTTGACTGCCTCCAGAAGTTAGATCAGATGGCAAATTGGATTTGGTGCTAGGTCTTTCCCTTTAGGTTTTACCCCAACAATGTTTTCATTAGTTTCGCTCACTCTCGAAATCAAGCATTTTACAGCAGGTTGGAGCAGCCTGTATCTCAGCACAGGAATAAGGTAGGGAAGAATTCTAAGGATCATTTTGACTGCCTCCAGAAGTTAGATCAGATGGCAAATTGGATTTGGTGCTAGGTCTTTCCCTTTAGGTTTTACCCCAACAATGTTTTCATTAGTTTCGCTCACTCTCGAAATCAAGCATTTTACAGCAGGTTGGAGCAGCCTGTATCTCAGCACAGGAATAAGGTAGGGAAGAATTCTAAGGCTCATTTTGACTGCCTCCAGAAGTTAGATCAGATGGCAAATTGGATTTGGTGCTAGGTCTTTCCCTTTAGGTTTTACCCCAACAATGTTTTCATTAGTTTCGCTCACTCTCGAAATCAAGCATTTTACAGCAGGTTGGAGCAGCCTGTATCTCAGCACAGGAATAAGGTAGGGAAGAATTCAAAGGCTCATTTTGACTGCCTCCAGAAGTTAGATCAGATGGCAAATTGGATTTGGTGCTAGGTCTTTCCCTTTAGGTTTTACCCCAACAATGTTTTCATTAGTTTCGCTCACTCTCGAAATCAAGCATTTTACAGCAGGTTGGAGCAGCCTGTATCTCAGCACAGGAATAAGGTAGGGAAGAATTCAAATGCTCATTTTGACTGCCTCCAGAAGTTAGATCAGATGGCAAATTGGATTTGGTGCTAGGTCTTTCCCTTTAGGTTTTACCCCAACAATGTTTTCATTAGTTTCGCTCACTCTCGAAATCAAGCATTTTACAGCAGGTTGGAGCAGCCTGTATCTCAGCACAGGAATAAGGTAGGGAAGAATTCTAAGGATCATTTTGACTGCTTCCAGAAGTTAGATCAGATGGCAAATTGGATTTGGTGCTAGGTCTTTCCCTTTAGGTTTTACCCCAACAATGTTTTCATTAGTTTCGCTCACTCTCGAAATCAAGCATTTTACAGCAGGTTGGAGCAGCCTGTATCTCAGCACAGGAATAAGGTAGGGAAGAATTCTAAGGCTCATTTTGACTGCCTCCAGAAGTTAGATCAGATGGCAAATTGGATTTGGTGCTAGGTCTTTCCCTTTAGGTTTTACCCCAACAATGTTTTCATTAGTTTCGCTCACTCTCGAAATCAAGCATTTTACAGCAGGTTGGAGCAGCCTGTATCTCAGCACAGGAATAAGGTAGGGAAGAATTCAAATGCTCATTTTGACTGCCTCCAGAAGTTAGCTCAGATGGCAAATTGGATTTGGTGCTAGGTCTTTCCCTTTAGGTTTTACCCCAACAATGTTTTCATTAGTTTCGCTCACTCTCGAAATCAAGCATTTTACAGCAGGTTGGAGCAGCCTGTATCTCAGCACAGGAATAAGGTAGGGAAGAATTCTAAGGCTCATTTTGACTGCCTCCAGAAGTTAGATCAGATGGCAAATTGGATTTGGTGCTAGGTCTTTCCCTTTAGGTTTTACCCCAACAATGTTTTCATTAGTTTCGCTCACTCTCGAAATCAAGCATTTTACAGCAGGTTGGAGCAGCCTGTATCTCAGCACAGGAATAAGGTAGGGAAGAATTCTAAGGCTCATTTTGACTGCCTCCAGAAGTTAGATCAGATGGCAAATTGGATTTGGTGCTAGGTCTTTCCCTTTAGGTTTTACCCCAACAATGTTTTCATTAGTTTCGCTCACTCTCGAAATCAAGCATTTTACAGCAGGTTGGAGCAGCCTGTATCTCAGCACAGGAATAAGGTAGGGAAGAATTCTAAGGCTCATTTTGACTGCCTCCAGAAGTTAGATCAGATGGCAAATTGGATTTGGTGCTAGGTCTTTCCCTTTAGGTTTTACCCCAACAATGTTTTCATTAGTTTCGCTCACTCTCGAAATCAAGCATTTTACAGCAGGTTGGAGCAGCCTGTATCTCAGCACAGGAATAAGGTAGGGAAGAATTCTAAGGCTCATTTTGACTGCCTCCAGAAGTTAGATCAGATGGCAAATTGGATTTGGTGCTAGGTCTTTCCCTTTAGGTTTTACCCCAACAATGTTTTCATTAGTTTCGCTCACTCTCGAAATCAAGCATTTTACAGCAGGTTGGAGCAGCCTGTATCTCAGCACAGGAATAAGGTAGGGAAGAATTCTAAGGATCATTTTGACTGCCTCCAGAAGTTAGATCAGATGGCAAATTGGATTTGGTGCTAGGTCTTTCCCTTTAGGTTTTACCCCAACAATGTTTTCATTAGTTTCGCTCACTCTCGAAATCAAGCATTTTACAGCAGGTTGGAGCAGCCTGTATCTCAGCACAGGAATAAGGTAGGGAAGAATTCTAAGGCTCATTTTGACTGCCTCCAGAAGTTAGATCAGATGGCAAATTGGATTTGGTGCTAGGTCTTTCCCTTTAGGTTTTACCCCAACAATGTTTTCATTAGTTTCGCTCACTCTCGAAATCAAGCATTTTACAGCAGGTTGGAGCAGCCTGTATCTCAGCACAGGAATAAGGTAGGGAAGAATTCTAAGGATCATTTTGACTGCCTCCAGAAGTTAGATCAGATGGCAAATTGGATTTGGTGCTAGGTCTTTCCCTTTAGGTTTTACCCCAACAATGTTTTCATTAGTTTCGCTCACTCTCGAAATCAAGCATTTTACAGCAGGTTGGAGCAGCCTGTATCTCAGCACAGGAATAAGGTAGGGAAGAATTCTAAGGATCATTTTGACTGCCTCCAGAAGTTAGATCAGATGGCAAATTGGATTTGGTGCTAGGTCTTTCCCTTTAGGTTTTACCCCAACAATGTTTTCATTAGTTTCGCTCACTCTCGAAATCAAGCATTTTACAGCAGGTTGGAGCAGCCTGTATCTCAGCACAGGAATAAGGTAGGGAAGAATTCTAAGGATCATTTTGACTGCCTCCAGAAGTTAGATCAGATGGCAAATTGGATTTGGTGCTAGGTCTTTCCCTTTAGGTTTTACCCCAACAATGTTTTCATTAGTTTCGCTCACTCTCGAAATCAAGCATTTTACAGCAGGTTGGAGCAGCCTGTATCTCAGCACAGGAATAAGGTAGGGAAGAATTCTAAGGCTCATTTTGACTGCCTCCAGAAGTTAGATCAGATGGCAAATTGGATTTGGTGCTAGGTCTTTCCCTTTAGGTTTTACCCCAACAATGTTTTCATTAGTTTCGCTCACTCTCGAAATCAAGCATTTTACAGCAGGTTGGAGCAGCCTGTATCTCAGCACAGGAATAAGGTAGGGAAGAATTCAAATGCTCATTTTGACGGCCTCCAGAAGTTAGATCAGATGGCAAATTGGATTTGGTGCTAGGTCTTTCCCTTTAGGTTTTACCCCAACAATGTTTTCATTAGTTTCGCTCACTCTCGAAATCAAGCATTTTACAGCAGGTTGGAGCAGCCTGTATCTCAGCACAGGAATAAGGTAGGGAAGAATTCTAAGGCTCATTTTGACTGCCTCCAGAAGTTAGATCAGATGGCAAATTGGATTTGGTGCTAGGTCTTTCCCTTTAGGTTTTACCCCAACAATGTTTTCATTAGTTTCGCTCACTCTCGAAATCAAGCATTTTACAGCAGGTTGGAGCAGCCTGTATCTCAGCACAGGAATAAGGTAGGGAAGAATTCTAAGGATCATTTTGACTGCCTCCAGAAGTTAGATCAGATGGCAAATTGGATTTGGTGCTAGGTCTTTCCCTTTAGGTTTTACCCCAACAATGTTTTCATTAGTTTCGCTCACTCTCGAAATCAAGCATTTTACAGCAGGTTGGGGCAGCCTGTATCTCAGCACAGGAATAAGGTAGGGAAGAATTCTAAGGCTCATTTTGACTGCCTCCAGAAGTTAGATCAGATGGCAAATTGGATTTGGTGCTAGGTCTTTCCCTTTAGGTTTTACCCCAACAATGTTTTCATTAGTTTCGCTCACTCTCGAAATCAAGCATTTTACAGCAGGTTGGAGCAGCCTGTATCTCAGCACAGGAATAAGGTAGGGAAGAATTCTAAGGATCATTTTGACTGCCTCCAGAAGTTAGATCAGATGGCAAATTGGATTTGGTGCTAGGTCTTTCCCTTTAGGTTTTACCCCAACAATGTTTTCATTAGTTTCGCTCACTCTCGAAATCAAGCATTTTACAGCAGGTTGGAGCAGCCTGTATCTCAGCACAGGAATAAGGTAGGGAAGAATTCTAAGGCTCATTTTGACTGCCTCCAGAAGTTAGATCAGATGGCAAATTGGATTTGGTGCTAGGTCTTTCCCTTTAGGTTTTACCCCAACAATGTTTTCATTAGTTTCGCTCACTCTCGAAATCAAGCATTTTACAGCAGGTTGGAGCAGCCTGTATCTCAGCACAGGAATAAGGTAGGGAAGAATTCTAAGGCTCATTTTGACTGCCTCCAGAAGTTAGATCAGATGGCAAATTGGATTTGGTGCTAGGTCTTTCCCTTTAGGTTTTACCCCAACAATGTTTTCATTAGTTTCGCTCACTCTCGAAATCAAGCATTTTACAGCAGGTTGGAGCAGCCTGTATCTCAGCACAGGAATAAGGTAGGGAAGAATTCTAAGGATCATTTTGACTGCCTCCAGAAGTTAGATCAGATGGCAAATTGGATTTGGTGCTAGGTCTTTCCCTTTAGGTTTTACCCCAACAATGTTTTCATTAGTTTCGCTCACTCTCGAAATCAAGCATTTTACAGCAGGTTGGAGCAGCCTGTATCTCAGCACAGGAATAAGGTAGGGAAGAATTCTAAGGATCATTTTGACTGCCTCCAGAAGTTAGATCAGATGGCAAATTGGATTTGGTGCTAGGTCTTTCCCTTTAGGTTTTACGCCAACAATGTTTTCATTAGTTTCGCTCACTCTCGAAATCAAGCATTTTACAGCAGGTTGGAGCAGCCTGTATCTCAGCACAGGAATAAGGTAGGGAAGAATTCTAAGGATCATTTTGACTGCCTCCAGAAGTTAGATCAGATGGCAAATTGGATTTGGTGCTAGGTCTTTCCCTTTAGGTTTTACCCCAACAATGTTTTCATTAGTTTCGCTCACTCTTGAAATCAAGCATTTTACAGCAGGTTGGAGCAGCCTGTATCTCAGCACAGGAATAAGGTAGGGAAGAATTCTAAGGCTCATTTTGACTGCCTCCAGAAGTTAGATCAGATGGCAAATTGGATTTGGTGCTAGGTCTTTCCCTTTAGGTTTTACCCCAACAATGTTTTCATTAGTTTCGCTCACTCTCGAAATCAAGCATTTTACAGCAGGTTGGAGCAGCCTGTATCTCAGCACAGGAATAAGGTAGGGAAGAATTCTAAGGCTCATTTTGACTGCCTCCAGAAGTTAGATCAGATGGCAAATTGGATTTGGTGCTAGGTCTTTCCCTTTAGGTTTTACCCCAACAATGTTTTCATTAGTTTCGCTCACTCTCGAAATCAAGCATTTTACAGCAGGTTGGAGCAGCCTGTATCTCAGCACAGGAATAAGGTAGGGAAGAATTCTAAGGCTCATTTTGACTGCCTCCAGAAGTTAGATCAGATGGCAAATTGGATTTGGTGCTAGGTCTTTCCCTTTAGGTTTTACCCCAACAATGTTTTCATTAGTTTCGCTCACTCTCGAAATCAAGCATTTTACAGCAGGTTGGAGCAGCCTGTATCTCAGCACAGGAATAAGGTAGGGAAGAATTCAAATGCTCATTTTGACTGCCTCCAGAAGTTAGATCAGATGGCAAATTGGATTTGGTGCTAGGTCTTTCCCTTTAGGTTTTACCCCAACAATGTTTTCATTAGTTTCGCTCACTCTCGAAATCAAGCATTTTACAGCAGGTTGGAGCAGCCTGTATCTCAGCACAGGAATAAGGTAGGGAAGAATTCTAAGGATCATTTTGACTGCCTCCAGAAGTTAGATCAGATGGCAAATTGGATTTGGTGCTAGGTCTTTCCCTTTAGGTTTTACCCCAACAATGTTTTCATTAGTTTCGCTCACTCTCGAAATCAAGCATTTTACAGCAGGTTGGAGCAGCCTGTATCTCAGCACAGGAATAAGGTAGGGAAGAATTCTAAGGCTCATTTTGACTGCCTCCAGAAGTTAGATCAGATGGCAAATTGGATTTGGTGCTAGGTCTTTCCCTTTAGGTTTTACCCCAACAATGTTTTCATTAGTTTCGCTCACTCTCGAAATCAAGCATTTTACAGCAGGTTGGAGCAGCCTGTATCTCAGCACAGGAATAAGGTAGGGAAGAATTCTAAGGATCATTTTGACTGCCTCCAGAAGTTAGATCAGATGGCAAATTGGATTTGGTGCTAGGTCTTTCCCTTTAGGTTTTACCCCAACAATGTTTTCATTAGTTTCGCTCACTCTCGAAATCAAGCATTTTACAGCAGGTTGGAGCAGCCTGTATCTCAGCACAGGAATAAGGTAGGGAAGAATTCTAAGGCTCATTTTGACTGCCTCCAGAAGTTAGATCAGATGGCAAATTGGATTTGGTGCTAGGTCTTTCCCTTTAGGTTTTACCCCAACAATGTTTTCATTAGTTTCGCTCACTCTCGAAATCAAGCATTTTACAGCAGGTTGGAGCAGCCTGTATCTCAGCACAGGAATAAGGTAGGGAAGAATTCTAAGGCTCATTTTGACTGCCTCCAGAAGTTAGATCAGATGGCAAATTGGATTTGGTGCTAGGTCTTTCCCTTTAGGTTTTACCCCAACAATGTTTTCATTAGTTTCGCTCACTCTTGAAATCAAGCATTTTACAGCAGGTTGGAGCAGCCTGTATCTCAGCACAGGAATAAGGTAGGGAAGAATTCTAAGGATCATTTTGACTGCCTCCAGAAGTTAGATCAGATGGCAAATTGGATTTGGTGCTAGGTCTTTCCCTTTAGGTTTTACCCCAACAATGTTTTCATTAGTTTCGCTCACTCTCGAAATCAAGCATTTTACAGCAGGTTGGAGCAGCCTGTATCTCAGCACAGGAATAAGGTAGGGAAGAATTCTAAGGCTCATTTTGACTGCCTCCAGAAGTTAGATCAGATGGCAAATTGGATTTGGTGCTAGGTCTTTCCCTTTAGGTTTTACCCCAACAATGTTTTCATTAGTTTCGCTCACTCTCGAAATCAAGCATTTTACAGCAGGTTGGAGCAGCCTGTATCTCAGCACAGGAATAAGGTAGGGAAGAATTCTAAGGATCATTTTGACTGCCTCCAGAAGTTAGATCAGATGGCAAATTGGATTTGGTGCTAGGTCTTTCCCTTTAGGTTTTACCCCAACAATGTTTTCATTAGTTTCGCTCACTCTCGAAATCAAGCATTTTACAGCAGGTTGGAGCAGCCTGTATCTCAGCACAGGAATAAGGTAGGGAAGAATTCTAAGGCTCATTTTGACTGCCTCCAGAAGTTAGATCAGATGGCAAATTGGATTTGGTGCTAGGTCTTTCCCTTTAGGTTTTACCCCAACAATGTTTTCATTAGTTTCGCTCACTCTCGAAATCAAGCATTTTACAGCAGGTTGGAGCAGCCTGTATCTCAGCACAGGAATAAGGTAGGGAAGAATTCTAAGGCTCATTTTGACTGCCTCCAGAAGTTAGATCAGATGGCAAATTGGATTTGGTGCTAGGTCTTTCCCTTTAGGTTTTACCCCAACAATGTTTTCATTAGTTTCGCTCACTCTCGAAATCAAGCATTTTACAGCAGGTTGGAGCAGCCTGTATCTCAGCACAGGAATAAGGTAGGGAAGAATTCAAATGCTCATTTTGACTGCCTCCAGAAGTTAGATCAGATGGCAAATTGGATTTGGTGCTAGGTCTTTCCCTTTAGGTTTTACCCCAACAATGTTTTCATTAGTTTCGCTCACTCTCGAAATCAAGCATTTTACAGCAGGTTGGAGCAGCCTGTATCTCAGCACAGGAATAAGGTAGGGAAGAATTCTAAGGATCATTTTGACTGCCTCCAGAAGTTAGATCAGATGGCAAATTGGATTTGGTGCTAGGTCTTTCCCTTTAGGTTTTACCCCAACAATGTTTTCATTAGTTTCGCTCACTCTCGAAATCAAGCATTTTACAGCAGGTTGGAGCAGCCTGTATCTCAGCACAGGAATAAGGTAGGGAAGAATTCTAAGGCTCATTTTGACTGCCTCCAGAAGTTAGATCAGATGGCAAATTGGATTTGGTGCTAGGTCTTTCCCTTTAGGTTTTACCCCAACAATGTTTTCATTAGTTTCGCTCACTCTCGAAATCAAGCATTTTACAGCAGGTTGGAGCAGCCTGTATCTCAGCACAGGAATAAGGTAGGGAAGAATTCTAAGGATCATTTTGACTGCCTCCAGAAGTTAGATCAGATGGCAAATTGGATTTGGTGCTAGGTCTTTCCCTTTAGGTTTTACCCCAACAATGTTTTCATTAGTTTCGCTCACTCTCGAAATCAAGCATTTTACAGCAGGTTGGAGCAGCCTGTATCTCAGCACAGGAATAAGGTAGGGAAGAATTCTAAGGCTCATTTTGACTGCCTCCAGAAGTTAGATCAGATGGCAAATTGGATTTGGTGCTAGGTCTTTCCCTTTAGGTTTTACCCCAACAATGTTTTCATTAGTTTCGTTCACTCTCGAAATCAAGCATTTTACAGCAGGTTGGAGCAGCCTGTATCTCAGCACAGGAATAAGGTAGGGAAGAATTCTAAGGATCATTTTGACTGCCTCCAGAAGTTAGATCAGATGGCAAATTGGATTTGGTGCTAGGTCTTTCCCTTTAGGTTTTACCCCAACAATGTTTTCATTAGTTTCGCTCACTCTCGAAATCAAGCATTTTACAGCAGGTTGGAGCAGCCTGTATCTCAGCACAGGAATAAGGTAGGGAAGAATTCTAAGGCTCATTTTGACTGCCTCCAGAAGTTAGATCAGATGGCAAATTGGATTTGGTGCTAGGTCTTTCCCTTTAGGTTTTACCCCAACAATGTTTTCATTAGTTTCGCTCACTCTCGAAATCAAGCATTTTACAGCAGGTTGGAGCAGCCTGTATCTCAGCACAGGAATAAGGTAGGGAAGAATTCTAAGGCTCATTTTGACTGCCTCCAGAAGTTAGATCAGATGGCAAATTGGATTTGGTGCTAGGTCTTTCCCTTTAGGTTTTACCCCAACAATGTTTTCATTAGTTTCGCTCACTCTCGAAATCAAGCATTTTACAGCAGGTTGGAGCAGCCTGTATCTCAGCACAGGAATAAGGTAGGGAAGAATTCTAAGGATCATTTTGACTGCCTCCAGAAGTTAGATCAGATGGCAAATTGGATTTGGTGCTAGGTCTTTCCCTTTAGGTTTTACGCCAACAATGTTTTCATTAGTTTCGCTCACTCTCGAAATCAAGCATTTTACAGCAGGTTGGAGCAGCCTGTATCTCAGCACAGGAATAAGGTAGGGAAGAATTCTAAGGATCATTTTGACTGCCTCCAGAAGTTAGATCAGATGGCAAATTGGATTTGGTGCTAGGTCTTTCCCTTTAGGTTTTACCCCAACAATGTTTTCATTAGTTTCGCTCACTCTTGAAATCAAGCATTTTACAGCAGGTTGGAGCAGCCTGTATCTCAGCACAGGAATAAGGTAGGGAAGAATTCTAAGGATCATTTTGACTGCCTCCAGAAGTTAGATCAGATGGCAAATTGGATTTGGTGCTAGGTCTTTCCCTTTAGGTTTTACCCCAACAATGTTTTCATTAGTTTCGCTCACTCTCGAAATCAAGCATTTTACAGCAGGTTGGAGCAGCCTGTATCTCAGCACAGGAATAAGGTAGGGAAGAATTCTAAGGCTCATTTTGACTGCCTCCAGAAGTTAGATCAGATGGCAAATTGGATTTGGTGCTAGGTCTTTCCCTTTAGGTTTTACCCCAACAATGTTTTCATTAGTTTCGCTCACTCTCGAAATCAAGCATTTTACAGCAGGTTGGAGCAGCCTGTATCTCAGCACAGGAATAAGGTAGGGAAGAATTCTAAGGCTCATTTTGACTGCCTCCAGAAGTTAGATCAGATGGCAAATTGGATTTGGTGCTAGGTCTTTCCCTTTAGGTTTTACCCCAACAATGTTTTCATTAGTTTCGCTCACTCTCGAAATCAAGCATTTTACAGCAGGTTGGAGCAGCCTGTATCTCAGCACAGGAATAAGGTAGGGAAGAATTCAAATGCTCATTTTGACTGCCTCCAGAAGTTAGATCAGATGGCAAATTGGATTTGGTGCTAGGTCTTTCCCTTTAGGTTTTACCCCAACAATGTTTTCATTAGTTTCGCTCACTCTCGAAATCAAGCATTTTACAGCAGGTTGGAGCAGCCTGTATCTCAGCACAGGAATAAGGTAGGGAAGAATTCTAAGGCTCATTTTGACTGCCTCCAGAAGTTAGATCAGATGGCAAATTGGATTTGGTGCTAGGTCTTTCCCTTTAGGTTTTACCCCAACAATGTTTTCATTAGTTTCGCTCACTCTCGAAATCAAGCATTTTACAGCAGGTTGGAGCAGCCTGTATCTCAGCACAGGAATAAGGTAGGGAAGAATTCTAAGGATCATTTTGACTGCCTCCAGAAGTTAGATCAGATGGCAAATTGGATTTGGTGCTAGGTCTTTCCCTTTAGGTTTTACCCCAACAATGTTTTCATTAGTTTCGCTCACTCTCGAAATCAAGCATTTTACAGCAGGTTGGAGCAGCCTGTATCTCAGCACAGGAATAAGGTAGGGAAGAATTCTAAGGCTCATTTTGACTGCCTCCAGAAGTTAGATCAGATGGCAAATTGGATTTGGTGCTAGGTCTTTCCCTTTAGGTTTTACCCCAACAATGTTTTCATTAGTTTCGTTCACTCTCGAAATCAAGCATTTTACAGCAGGTTGGAGCAGCCTGTATCTCAGCACAGGAATAAGGTAGGGAAGAATTCTAAGGATCATTTTGACTGCCTCCAGAAGTTAGATCAGATGGCAAATTGGATTTGGTGCTAGGTCTTTCCCTTTAGGTTTTACCCCAACAATGTTTTCATTAGTTTCGCTCACTCTCGAAATCAAGCATTTTACAGCAGGTTGGAGCAGCCTGTATCTCAGCACAGGAATAAGGTAGGGAAGAATTCTAAGGCTCATTTTGACTGCCTCCAGAAGTTAGATCAGATGGCAAATTGGATTTGGTGCTAGGTCTTTCCCTTTAGGTTTTACCCCAACAATGTTTTCATTAGTTTCGCTCACTCTCGAAATCAAGCATTTTACAGCAGGTTGGAGCAGCCTGTATCTCAGCACAGGAATAAGGTAGGGAAGAATTCTAAGGCTCATTTTGACTGCCTCCAGAAGTTAGATCAGATGGCAAATTGGATTTGGTGCTAGGTCTTTCCCTTTAGGTTTTACCCCAACAATGTTTTCATTAGTTTCGCTCACTCTCGAAATCAAGCATTTTACAGCAGGTTGGAGCAGCCTGTATCTCAGCACAGGAATAAGGTAGGGAAAAATTCTAAGGCTCATTTTGACTGCCTCCAGAAGTTAGATCAGATGGCAAATTGGATTTGGTGCTAGGTCTTTCCCTTTAGGTTTTACCCCAACAATGTTTTCATTAGTTTCGCTCACTCTCGAAATCAAGCATTTTACAGCAGGTTGGAGCAGCCTGTATCTCAGCACAGGAATAAGGTAGGGAAGAATTCAAAGGCTCATTTTGACTGCCTCCAGAAGTTAGATCAGATGGCAAATTGGATTTGGTGCTAGGTCTTTCCCTTTAGGTTTTACCCCAACAATGTTTTCATTAGTTTCGCTCACTCTCGAAATCAAGCATTTTACAGCAGGTTGGAGCAGCCTGTATCTCAGCACAGGAATAAGGTAGGGAAGAATTCTAAGGATCATTTTGACTGCCTCCAGAAGTTAGATCAGATGGCAAATTGGATTTGGTGCTAGGTCTTTCCCTTTAGGTTTTACCCCAACAATGTTTTCATTAGTTTCGCTCACTCTCGAAATCAAGCATTTTACAGCAGGTTGGAGCAGCCTGTATCTCAGCACAGGAATAAGGTAGGGAAGAATTCTAAGGCTCATTTTGACTGCCTCCAGAAGTTAGATCAGATGGCAAATTGGATTTGGTGCTAGGTCTTTCCCTTTAGGTTTTACCCCAACAATGTTTTCATTAGTTTCGCTCACTCTCGAAATCAAGCATTTTACAGCAGGTTGGAGCAGCCTGTATCTCAGCACAGGAATAAGGTAGGGAAGAATTCTAAGGCTCATTTTGACTGCCTCCAGAAGTTAGATCAGATGGCAAATTGGATTTGGTGCTAGGTCTTTCCCTTTAGGTTTTACCCCAACAATGTTTTCATTAGTTTCGCTCACTCTCGAAATCAAGCATTTTACAGCAGGTTGGAGCAGCCTGTATCTCAGCACAGGAATAAGGTAGGGAAGAATTCTAAGGATCATTTTGACTGCCTCCAGAAGTTAGATCAGATGGCAAATTGGATTTGGTGCTAGGTCTTTCCCTTTAGGTTTTACCCCAACAATGTTTTCATTAGTTTCGCTCACTCTCGAAATCAAGCATTTTACAGCAGGTTGGAGCAGCCTGTATCTCAGCACAGGAATAAGGTAGGGAAGAATTCTAAGGCTCATTTTGACTGCCTCCAGAAGTTAGATCAGATGGCAAATTGGATTTGGTGCTAGGTCTTTCCCTTTAGGGTTTACCCCAACAATGTTTTCATTAGTTTCGCTCACTCTCGAAATCAAGCATTTTACAGCAGGTTGGAGCAGCCTGTATCTCAGCACAGGAATAAGGTAGGGAAGAATTCTAAGGCTCATTTTGACTGCCTCCAGAAGTTAGATCAGATGGCAAATTGGATTTGGTGCTAGGTCTTTCCCTTTAGGTTTTACCCCAACAATGTTTTCATTAGTTTCGCTCACTCTCGAAATCAAGCATTTTACAGCAGGTTGGAGCAGCCTGTATCTCAGCACAGGAATAAGGTAGGGAAGAATTCTAAGGCTCATTTTGACTGCCTCCAGAAGTTAGATCAGATGGCAAATTGGATTTGGTGCTAGGTCTTTCCCTTTAGGTTTTACCCCAACAATGTTTTCATTAGTTTCGCTCACTCTCGAAATCAAGCATTTTACAGCAGGTTGGAGCAGCCTGTATCTCAGCACAGGAATAAGGTAGGGAAGAATTCTAAGGCTCATTTTGACTGCCTCCAGAAGTTAGATCAGATGGCAAATTGGATTTGGTGCTAGGTCTTTCCCTTTAGGTTTTACTCCAACAATGTTTTCATTAGTTTCGCTCACTCTCGAAATCAAGCATTTTACAGCAGGTTGGAGCAGCCTGTATCTCAGCACAGGAATAAGGTAGGGAAGAATTCTAAGGCTCATTTTGACTGCCTCCAGAAGTTAGATCAGATGGCAAATTGGATTTGGTGCTAGGTCTTTCCCTTTAGGTTTTACCCCAACAATGTTTTCATTAGTTTCGCTCACTCTCAAAATCAAGCATTTTACAGCAGGTTGGAGCAGCCTGTATCTCAGCACAGGAATAAGGTAGGGAAGAATTCTAAGGCTCATTTTGACTGCCTCCAGAAGTTAGATCAGATGGCAAATTGGATTTGGTGCTAGGTCTTTCCCTTTAGGTTTTACCCCAACAATGTTTTCATTAGTTTCGCTCACTCTCGAAATCAAGCATTTTACAGCAGGTTGGAGCAGCCTGTATCTCAGCACAGGAATAAGGTAGGGAAGAATTCTAAGGATCATTTTGACTGCCTCCAGAAGTTAGATCAGATGGCAAATTGGATTTGGTGCTAGGTCTTTCCCTTTAGGTTTTACCCCAACAATGTTTTCATTAGTTTCGCTCACTCTCGAAATCAAGCATTTTACAGCAGGTTGGAGCAGCCTGTATCTCAGCACAGGAATAAGGTAGGGAAGAATTCTAAGGCTCATTTTGACTGCCTCCAGAAGTTAGATCAGATGGCAAATTGGATTTGGTGCTAGGTCTTTCCCTTTAGGTTTTACCCCAACAATGTTTTCATTAGTTTCGCTCACTCTCGAAATCAAGCATTTTACAGCAGGTTGGAGCAGCCTGTATCTCAGCACAGGAATAAGGTAGGGAAGAATTCTAAGGCTCATTTTGACTGCCTCCAGAAGTTAGATCAGATGGCAAATTGGATTTGGTGCTAGGTCTTTCCCTTTAGGTTTTACCCCAACAATGTTTTCATTAGTTTCGCTCACTCTCGAAATCAAGCATTTTACAGCAGGTTGGAGCAGCCTGTATCTCAGCACAGGAATAAGGTAGGGAAGAATTCTAAGGATCATTTTGACTGCCTCCAGAAGTTAGATCAGATGGCAAATTGGATTTGGTGCTAGGTCTTTCCCTTTAGGTTTTACCCCAACAATGTTTTCATTAGTTTCGCTCACTCTCGAAATCAAGCATTTTACAGCAGGTTGGAGCAGCCTGTATCTCAGCACAGGAATAAGGTAGGGAAGAATTCTAAGGCTCATTTTGACTGCCTCCAGAAGTTAGATCAGATGGCAAATTGGATTTGGTGCTAGGTCTTTCCCTTTAGGTTTTACCCCAACAATGTTTTCATTAGTTTTGCTCACTCTCGAAATCAAGCATTTTACAGCAGGTTGGGGCAGCCTGTATCTCAGCACAGGAATAAGGTAGGGAAGAATTCTAAGGCTCATTTTGACTGCCTCCAGAAGTTAGATCAGATGGCAAATTGGATTTGGTGCTAGGTCTTTCCCTTTAGGTTTTACCCCAACAATGTTTTCATTAGTTTCGCTCACTCTCGAAATCAAGCATTTTACAGCAGGTTGGAGCAGCCTGTATCTCAGCACAGGAATAAGGTAGGGAAGAATTCTAAGGCTCATTTTGACTGCCTCCAGAAGTTAGATCAGATGGCAAATTGGATTTGGTGCTAGGTCTTTCCCTTTAGGTTTTACCCCAACAATGTTTTCATTAGTTTCGCTCACTCTCGAAATCAAGCATTTTACAGCAGGTTGGAGCAGCCTGTATCTCAGCACAGGAATAAGGTAGGGAAGAATTCTAAGGCTCATTTTGACTGCCTCCAGAAGTTAGATCAGATGGCAAATTGGATTTGGTGCTAGGTCTTTCCCTTTAGGTTTTACCCCAACAATGTTTTCATTAGTTTTGCTCACTCTCGAAATCAAGCATTTTACAGCAGGTTGGAGCAGCCTGTATCTCAGCACAGGAATAAGGTAGGGAAGAATTCTAAGGCTCATTTTGACTGCCTCCAGAAGTTAGATCAGATGGCAAATTGGATTTGGTGCTAGGTCTTTCCCTTTAGGTTTTACGCCAACAATGTTTTCATTAGTTTCGCTCACTCTCGAAATCAAGCATTTTACAGCAGGTTGGAGCAGCCTGTATCTCAGCACAGGAATAAGGTAGGGAAGAATTCTAAGGATCATTTTGACTGCCTCCAGAAGTTAGATCAGATGGCAAATTGGATTTGGTGCTAGGTCTTTCCCTTTAGGTTTTACCCCAACAATGTTTTCATTAGTTTCGCTCACTCTCGAAATCAAGCATTTTACAGCAGGTTGGAGCAGCCTGTATCTCAGCACAGGAATAAGGTAGGGAAGAATTCTAAGGCTCATTTTGACTGCCTCCAGAAGTTAGATCAGATGGCAAATTGGATTTGGTGCTAGGTCTTTCCCTTTAGGTTTTACCCCAACAATGTTTTCATTAGTTTCGCTCACTCTCGAAATCAAGCATTTTACAGCAGGTTGGAGCAGCCTGTATCTCAGCACAGGAATAAGGTAGGGAAGAATTCTAAGGATCATTTTGACTGCCTCCAGAAGTTAGATCAGATGGCAAATTGGATTTGGTGCTAGGTCTTTCCCTTTAGGTTTTACCCCAACAATGTTTTCATTAGTTTCGCTCACTCTCGAAATCAAGCATTTTACAGCAGGTTGGAGCAGCCTGTATCTCAGCACAGGAATAAGGTAGGGAAGAATTCTAAGGCTCATTTTGACTGCCTCCAGAAGTTAGATCAGATGGCAAATTGGATTTGGTGCTAGGTCTTTCCCTTTAGGTTTTACCCCAACAATGTTTTCATTAGTTTCGCTCACTCTCGAAATCAAGCATTTTACAGCAGGTTGGAGCAGCCTGTATCTCAGCACAGGAATAAGGTAGGGAAGAATTCTAAGGCTCATTTTGACTGCCTCCAGAAGTTAGATCAGATGGCAAATTGGATTTGGTGCTAGGTCTTTCCCTTTAGGTTTTACCCCAACAATGTTTTCATTAGTTTCGCTCACTCTCGAAATCAAGCATTTTACAGCAGGTTGGAGCAGCCTGTATCTCAGCACAGGAATAAGGTAGGGAAGAATTCTAAGGCTCATTTTGACTGCCTCCAGAAGTTAGATCAGATGGCAAATTGGATTTGGTGCTAGGTCTTTCCCTTTAGGTTTTACCCCAACAATGTTTTCATTAGTTTCGCTCACTCTCGAAATCAAGCATTTTACAGGAGGTTGGAGCAGCCTGTATCTCAGCACAGGAATAAGGTAGGGAAGAATTCTAAGGATCATTTTGACTGCCTCCAGAAGTTAGATCAGATGGCAAATTGGATTTGGTGCTAGGTCTTTCCCTTTAGGTTTTACCCCAACAATGTTTTCATTAGTTTCGCTCACTCTCGAAATCAAGCATTTTACAGCAGGTTGGAGCAGCCTGTATCTCAGCACAGGAATAAGGTAGGGAAGAATTCTAAGGCTCATTTTGACTGCCTCCAGAAGTTAGATCAGATGGCAAATTGGATTTGGTGCTAGGTCTTTCCCTTTAGGTTTTACCCCAACAATGTTTTCATTAGTTTCGCTCACTCTCGAAATCAAGCATTTTACAGCAGGTTGGAGCAGCCTGTATCTCAGCACAGGAATAAGGTAGGGAAGAATTCTAAGGATCATTTTGACTGCCTCCAGAAGTTAGATCAGATGGCAAATTGGATTTGGTGCTAGGTCTTTCCCTTTAGGTTTTACCCCAACAATGTTTTCATTAGTTTCGCTCACTCTCGAAATCAAGCATTTTACAGCAGGTTGGAGCAGCCTGTATCTCAGCACAGGAATAAGGTAGGGAAGAATTCTAAGGCTCATTTTGACTGCCTCCAGAAGTTAGATCAGATGGCAAATTGGATTTGGTGCTAGGTCTTTCCCTTTAGGTTTTACCCCAACAATGTTTTCATTAGTTTCGCTCACTCTCGAAATCAAGCATTTTACAGCAGGTTGGAGCAGCCTGTATCTCAGCACAGGAATAAGGTAGGGAAGAATTCTAAGGATCATTTTGACTGCCTCCAGAAGTTAGATCAGATGGCAAATTGGATTTGGTGCTAGGTCTTTCCCTTTAGGTTTTACCCCAACAATGTTTTCATTAGTTTCGCTCACTCTCGAAATCAAGCATTTTACAGCAGGTTGGAGCAGCCTGTATCTCAGCACAGGAATAAGGTAGGGAAGAATTCTAAGGCTCATTTTGACTGCCTCCAGAAGTTAGATCAGATGGCAAATTGGATTTGGTGCTAGGTCTTTCCCTTTAGGTTTTACCCCAACAATGTTTTCATTAGTTTCGCTCACTCTCGAAATCAAGCATTTTACAGCAGGTTGGAGCAGCCTGTATCTCAGCACAGGAATAAGGTAGGGAAGAATTCTAAGGCTCATTTTGACTGCCTCCAGAAGTTAGATCAGATGGCAAATTGGATTTGGTGCTAGGTCTTTCCCTTTAGGTTTTACCCCAACAATGTTTTCATTAGTTTCGCTCACTCTCGAAATCAAGCATTTTACAGCAGGTTGGAGCAGCCTGTATCTCAGCACAGGAATAAGGTAGGGAAGAATTCTAAGGCTCATTTTGACTGCCTCCAGAAGTTAGATCAGATGGCAAATTGGATTTGGTGCTAGGTCTTTCCCTTTAGGTTTTACCCCAACAATGTTTTCATTAGTTTCGCTCACTCTCGAAATCAAGCATTTTACAGGAGGTTGGAGCAGCCTGTATCTCAGCACAGGAATAAGGTAGGGAAGAATTCTAAGGATCATTTTGACTGCCTCCAGAAGTTAGATCAGATGGCAAATTGGATTTGGTGCTAGGTCTTTCCCTTTAGGTTTTACCCCAACAATGTTTTCATTAGTTTCGCTCACTCTCGAAATCAAGCATTTTACAGCAGGTTGGAGCAGCCTGTATCTCAGCACAGGAATAAGGTAGGGAAGAATTCTAAGGCTCATTTTGACTGCCTCCAGAAGTTAGATCAGATGGCAAATTGGATTTGGTGCTAGGTCTTTCCCTTTAGGTTTTACCCCAACAATGTTTTTCATTAGTTTTCGCTCACTCTCGAAATCAAGCATTTTACAGCAGGTTGGAGCAGCCTGTATCTCAGCACAGGAATAAGGTAGGGAAGAATTCTAATGCTCATTTTGACTGCCTCCAGAAGTTAGATCAGATGGCAAATTGGATTTGGTGCTAGGTCTTTCCCTTTAGGTTTTACCCCAACAATGTTTTCATTAGTTTCGCTCACTCTCGAAATCAAGCATTTTACAGCAGGTTGGAGCAGCCTGTATCTCAGCACAGGAATAAGGTAGGGAAGAATTCTAAGGATCATTTTGACTGCCTCCAGAAGTTAGATCAGATGGCAAATTGGATTTGGTGCTAGGTCTTTCCCTTTAGGTTTTACCCCAACAATGTTTTCATTAGTTTCGCTCACTCTCGAAATCAAGCATTTTACAGCAGGTTGGAGCAGCCTGTATCTCAGCACAGGAATAAGGTAGGGAAGAATTCTAAGGCTCATTTTGACTGCCTCCAGAAGTTAGATCAGATGGCAAATTGGGATTTGGTGCTAGGTCTTTCCCTTTAGGTTTTACCCCAACAATGTTTTCATTAGTTTCGCTCACTCTCGAAATCAAGCATTTTACAGCAGGTTGGAGCAGCCTGTATCTCAGCACAGGAATAAGGTAGGGAAGAATTCTAAGGCTCATTTTGACTGCCTCCAGAAGTTAGATCAGATGGCAAATTGGATTTGGTGCTAGGTCTTTCCCTTTAGGTTTTACCCCAACAATGTTTTCATTAGTTTCGCTCACTCTCGAAATCAAGCATTTTACAGCAGGTTGGAGCAGCCTGTATCTCAGCACAGGAATAAGGTAGGGAAGAATTCTAAGGCTCATTTTGACTGCCTCCAGAAGTTAGATCAGATGGCAAATTGGATTTGGTGCTAGGTCTTTCCCTTTAGGTTTTACCCCAACAATGTTTTCATTAGTTTCGCTCACTCTCGAAATCAAGCATTTTACAGCAGGTTGGAGCAGCCTGTATCTCAGCACAGGAATAAGGTAGGGAAGAATTCTAAGGCTCATTTTGACTGCCTCCAGAAGTTAGATCAGATGGCAAATTGGATTTGGTGCTAGGTCTTTCCCTTTAGGTTTTACCCCAACAATGTTTTCATTAGTTTCGCTCACTCTCGAAATCAAGCATTTTACAGCAGGTTGGAGCAGCCTGTATCTCAGCACAGGAATAAGGTAGGGAAGAATTCTAAGGCTCATTTTGACTGCCTCCAGAAGTTAGATCAGATGGCAAATTGGATTTGGTGCTAGGTCTTTCCCTTTAGGTTTTACCCCAACAATGTTTTCATTAGTTTCGCTCACTCTCGAAATCAAGCATTTTACAGCAGGTTGGAGCAGCCTGTATCTCAGCACAGGAATAAGGTAGGGAAGAATTCAAATGCTCATTTTGACTGCCTCCAGAAGTTAGATCAGATGGCAAATTGGATTTGGTGCTAGGTCTTTCCCTTTAGGTTTTACCCCAACAATGTTTTCATTAGTTTCGCTCACTCTCGAAATCAAGCATTTTACAGCAGGTTGGAGCAGCCTGTATCTCAGCACAGGAATAAGGTAGGGAAGAATTCTAAGGCTCATTTTGACTGCCTCCAGAAGTTAGATCAGATGGCAAATTGGATTTGGTGCTAGGTCTTTCCCTTTAGGTTTTACCCCAACAATGTTTTCATTAGTTTCGCTCACTCTCGAAATCAAGCATTTTACAGCAGGTTGGAGCAGCCTGTATCTCAGCACAGGAATAAGGTAGGGAAGAATTCTAAGGATCATTTTGACTGCCTCCAGAAGTTAGATCAGATGGCAAATTGGATTTGGTGCTAGGTCTTTCCCTTTAGGTTTTACCCCAACAATGTTTTCATTAGTTTCGCTCACTCTCGAAATCAAGCATTTTACAGCAGGTTGGAGCAGCCTGTATCTCAGCACAGGAATAAGGTAGGGAAGAATTCTAAGGCTCATTTTGACTGCCTCCAGAAGTTAGATCAGATGGCAAATTGGATTTGGTGCTAGGTCTTTCCCTTTAGGTTTTACCCCAACAATGTTTTCATTAGTTTCGCTCACTCTCGAAATCAAGCATTTTACAGCAGGTTGGAGCAGCCTGTATCTCAGCACAGGAATAAGGTAGGGAAGAATTCTAAGGCTCATTTTGACTGCCTCCAGAAGTTAGATCAGATGGCAAATTGGATTTGGTGCTAGGTCTTTCCCTTTAGGTTTTACCCCAACAATGTTTTCATTAGTTTCGCTCACTCTCGAAATCAAGCATTTTACAGCAGGTTGGAGCAGCCTGTATCTCAGCACAGGAATAAGGTAGGGAAGAATTCTAAGGCTCATTTTGACTGCCTCCAGAAGTTAGATCAGATGGCAAATTGGATTTGGTGCTAGGTCTTTCCCTTTAGGTTTTACCCCAACAATGTTTTCATTAGTTTCGCTCACTCTCGAAATCAAGCATTTTACAGCAGGTTGGAGCAGCCTGTATCTCAGCACAGGAATAAGGTAGGGAAGAATTCTAAGGATCATTTTGACTGCCTCCAGAAGTTAGATCAGATGGCAAATTGGATTTGGTGCTAGGTCTTTCCCTTTAGGTTTTACCCCAACAATGTTTTCATTAGTTTCGCTCACTCTCGAAATCAAGCATTTTACAGCAGGTTGGAGCAGCCTGTATCTCAGCACAGGAATAAGGTAGGGAAGAATTCTAAGGCTCATTTTGACTGCCTCCAGAAGTTAGATCAGATGGCAAATTGGATTTGGTGCTAGGTCTTTCCCTTTAGGTTTTACCCCAACAATGTTTTCATTAGTTTCGCTCACTCTCGAAATCAAGCATTTTACAGCAGGTTGGAGCAGCCTGTATCTCAGCACAGGAATAAGGTAGGGAAGAATTCTAAGGCTCATTTTGACTGCCTCCAGAAGTTAGATCAGATGGCAAATTGGATTTGGTGCTAGGTCTTTCCCTTTAGGTTTTACCCCAACAATGTTTTCATTAGTTTCGCTCACTCTCGAAATCAAGCATTTTACAGCAGGTTGGAGCAGCCTGTATCTCAGCACAGGAATAAGGTAGGGAAGAATTCTAAGGCTCATTTTGACTGCCTCCAGAAGTTAGATCAGATGGCAAATTGGATTTGGTGCTAGGTCTTTCCCTTTAGGTTTTACCCCAACAATGTTTTCATTAGTTTCGCTCACTCTCGAAATCAAGCATTTTACAGCAGGTTGGAGCAGCCTGTATCTCAGCACAGGAATAAGGTAGGGAAGAATTCTAAGGCTCATTTTGACTGCCTCCAGAAGTTAGATCAGATGGCAAATTGGATTTGGTGCTAGGTCTTTCCCTTTAGGTTTTACCCCAACAATGTTTTCATTAGTTTCGCTCACTCTCGAAATCAAGCATTTTACAGCAGGTTGGAGCAGCCTGTATCTCAGCACAGGAATAAGGTAGGGAAGAATTCTAAGGATCATTTTGACTGCCTCCAGAAGTTAGATCAGATGGCAAATTGGATTTGGTGCTAGGTCTTTCCCTTTAGGTTTTACCCCAACAATGTTTTCATTAGTTTCGCTCACTCTCGAAATCAAGCATTTTACAGCAGGTTGGAGCAGCCTGTATCTCAGCACAGGAATAAGGTAGGGAAGAATTCTAAGGATCATTTTGACTGCCTCCAGAAGTTAGATCAGATGGCAAATTGGATTTGGTGCTAGGTCTTTCCCTTTAGGTTTTACCCCAACAATGTTTTCATTAGTTTCGCTCACTCTCGAAATCAAGCATTTTACAGCAGGTTGGAGCAGCCTGTATCTCAGCACAGGAATAAGGTAGGGAAGAATTCTAAGGCTCATTTTGACTGCCTCCAGAAGTTAGATCAGATGGCAAATTGGATTTGGTGCTAGGTCTTTCCCTTTAGGTTTTACCCCAACAATGTTTTCATTAGTTTCGCTCACTCTCGAAATCAAGCATTTTACAGCAGGTTGGAGCAGCCTGTATCTCAGCACAGGAATAAGGTAGGGAAGAATTCTAAGGCTCATTTTGACTGCCTCCAGAAGTTAGATCAGATGGCAAATTGGATTTGGTGCTAGGTCTTTCCCTTTAGGTTTTACCCCAACAATGTTTTCATTAGTTTCGCTCACTCTCGAAATCAAGCATTTTACAGCAGGTTGGAGCAGCCTGTATCTCAGCACAGGAATAAGGTAGGGAAGAATTCTAAGGCTCATTTTGACTGCCTCCAGAAGTTAGATCAGATGGCAAATTGGATTTGGTGCTAGGTCTTTCCCTTTAGGTTTTACCCCAACAATGTTTTCATTAGTTTCGCTCACTCTCGAAATCAAGCATTTTACAGCAGGTTGGAGCAGCCTGTATCTCAGCACAGGAATAAGGTAGGGAAGAATTCTAAGGCTCATTTTGACTGCCTCCAGAAGTTAGATCAGATGGCAAATTGGATTTGGTGCTAGGTCTTTCCCTTTAGGTTTTACCCCAACAATGTTTTCATTAGTTTCGCTCACTCTCGAAATCAAGCATTTTACAGCAGGTTGGAGCAGCCTGTATCTCAGCACAGGAATAAGGTAGGGAAGAATTCTAAGGCTCATTTTGACTGCCTCCAGAAGTTAGATCAGATGGCAAATTGGATTTGGTGCTAGGTCTTTCCCTTTAGGTTTTACCCCAACAATGTTTTCATTAGTTTCGCTCACTCTCGAAATCAAGCATTTTACAGCAGGTTGGAGCAGCCTGTATCTCAGCACAGGAATAAGGTAGGGAAGAATTCTAAGGCTCATTTTGACTGCCTCCAGAAGTTAGATCAGATGGCAAATTGGATTTGGTGCTAGGTCTTTCCCTTTAGGTTTTACCCCAACAATGTTTTCATTAGTTTCGCTCACTCTCGAAATCAAGCATTTTACAGCAGGTTGGAGCAGCCTGTATCTCAGCACAGGAATAAGGTAGGGAAGAATTCTAAGGCTCATTTTGACTGCCTCCAGAAGTTAGATCAGATGGCAAATTGGATTTGGTGCTAGGTCTTTCCCTTTAGGTTTTACCCCAACAATGTTTTCATTAGTTTCGCTCACTCTCGAAATCAAGCATTTTACAGCAGGTTGGAGCAGCCTGTATCTCAGCACAGGAATAAGGTAGGGAAGAATTCTAAGGCTCATTTTGACTGCCTCCAGAAGTTAGATCAGATGGCAAATTGGATTTGGTGCTAGGTCTTTCCCTTTAGGTTTTACCCCAACAATGTTTTCATTAGTTTCGCTCACTCTCGAAATCAAGCATTTTACAGCAGGTTGGAGCAGCCTGTATCTCAGCACAGGAATAAGGTAGGGAAGAATTCTAAGGCTCATTTTGACTGCCTCCAGAAGTTAGATCAGATGGCAAATTGGATTTGGTGCTAGGTCTTTCCCTTTAGGTTTTACCCCAACAATGTTTTCATTAGTTTCGCTCACTCTCGAAATCAAGCATTTTACAGTCAGGTTGGAGCAGCCTGTATCTCAGCACAGGAATAAGGTAGGGAAGAATTCTAAGGCTCATTTTGACTGCCTCCAGAAGTTAGATCAGATGGCAAATTGGATTTGGTGCTAGGTCTTTCCCTTTAGGTTTTACCCCAACAATGTTTTCATTAGTTTCGCTCACTCTCGAAATCAAGCATTTTACAGCAGGTTGGAGCAGCCTGTATCTCAGCACAGGAATAAGGTAGGGAAGAATTCTAAGGCTCATTTTGACTGCCTCCAGAAGTTAGATCAGATGGCAAATTGGATTTGGTGCTAGGTCTTTCCCTTTAGGTTTTACCCCAACAATGTTTTCATTAGTTTCGCTCACTCTCGAAATCAAGCATTTTACAGCAGGTTGGAGCAGCCTGTATCTCAGCACAGGAATAAGGTAGGGAAGAATTCTAAGGCTCATTTTGACTGCCTCCAGAAGTTAGATCAGATGGCAAATTGGATTTGGTGCTAGGTCTTTCCCTTTAGGTTTTACCCCAACAATGTTTTCATTAGTTTCGCTCACTCTCGAAATCAAGCATTTTACAGCAGGTTGGAGCAGCCTGTATCTCAGCACAGGAATAAGGTAGGGAAGAATTCTAAGGCTCATTTTGACTGCCTCCAGAAGTTAGATCAGATGGCAAATTGGATTTGGTGCTAGGTCTTTCCCTTTAGGTTTTACCCCAACAATGTTTTCATTAGTTTCGCTCACTCTCGAAATCAAGCATTTTACAGCAGGTTGGAGCAGCCTGTATCTCAGCACAGGAATAAGGTAGGGAAGAATTCTAAGGCTCATTTTGACTGCCTCCAGAAGTTAGATCAGATGGCAAATTGGATTTGGTGCTAGGTCTTTCCCTTTAGGTTTTACCCCAACAATGTTTTCATTAGTTTCGCTCACTCTCGAAATCAAGCATTTTACAGCAGGTTGGAGCAGCCTGTATCTCAGCACAGGAATAAGGTAGGGAAGAATTCTAAGGCTCATTTTGACTGCCTCCAGAAGTTAGATCAGATGGCAAATTGGATTTGGTGCTAGGTCTTTCCCTTTAGGTTTTACCCCAACAATGTTTTCATTAGTTTCGCTCACTCTCGAAATCAAGCATTTTACAGCAGGTTGGAGCAGCCTGTATCTCAGCACAGGAATAAGGTAGGGAAGAATTCTAAGGCTCATTTTGACTGCCTCCAGAAGTTAGATCAGATGGCAAATTGGATTTGGTGCTAGGTCTTTCCCTTTAGGTTTTACCCCAACAATGTTTTCATTAGTTTCGCTCACTCTCGAAATCAAGCATTTTACAGCAGGTTGGAGCAGCCTGTATCTCAGCACAGGAATAAGGTAGGGAAGAATTCTAAGGCTCATTTTGACTGCCTCCAGAAGTTAGATCAGATGGCAAATTGGATTTGGTGCTAGGTCTTTCCCTTTAGGTTTTACCCCAACAATGTTTTCATTAGTTTCGCTCACTCTCGAAATCAAGCATTTTACAGCAGGTTGGAGCAGCCTGTATCTCAGCACAGGAATAAGGTAGGGAAGAATTCTAAGGCTCATTTTGACTGCCTCCAGAAGTTAGATCAGATGGCAAATTGGATTTGGTGCTAGGTCTTTCCCTTTAGGTTTTACCCCAACAATGTTTTCATTAGTTTCGCTCACTCTCGAAATCAAGCATTTTACAGCAGGTTGGAGCAGCCTGTATCTCAGCACAGGAATAAGGTAGGGAAGAATTCTAAGGCTCATTTTGACTGCCTCCAGAAGTTAGATCAGATGGCAAATTGGATTTGGTGCTAGGTCTTTCCCTTTAGGTTTTACCCCAACAATGTTTTCATTAGTTTCGCTCACTCTCGAAATCAAGCATTTTACAGCAGGTTGGAGCAGCCTGTATCTCAGCACAGGAATAAGGTAGGGAAGAATTCTAAGGCTCATTTTGACTGCCTCCAGAAGTTAGATCAGATGGCAAATTGGATTTGGTGCTAGGTCTTTCCCTTTAGGTTTTACCCCAACAATGTTTTCATTAGTTTCGCTCACTCTCGAAATCAAGCATTTTACAGCAGGTTGGAGCAGCCTGTATCTCAGCACAGGAATAAGGTAGGGAAGAATTCTAAGGCTCATTTTGACTGCCTCCAGAAGTTAGATCAGATGGCAAATTGGATTTGGTGCTAGGTCTTTCCCTTTAGGTTTTACCCCAACAATGTTTTCATTAGTTTCGCTCACTCTCGAAATCAAGCATTTTACAGCAGGTTGGAGCAGCCTGTATCTCAGCACAGGAATAAGGTAGGGAAGAATTCTAAGGCTCATTTTGACTGCCTCCAGAAGTTAGATCAGATGGCAAATTGGATTTGGTGCTAGGTCTTTCCCTTTAGGTTTTACCCCAACAATGTTTTCATTAGTTTCGCTCACTCTCGAAATCAAGCATTTTACAGCAGGTTGGAGCAGCCTGTATCTCAGCACAGGAATAAGGTAGGGAAGAATTCTAAGGCTCATTTTGACTGCCTCCAGAAGTTAGATCAGATGGCAAATTGGATTTGGTGCTAGGTCTTTCCCTTTAGGTTTTACCCCAACAATGTTTTCATTAGTTTCGCTCACTCTCGAAATCAAGCATTTTACAGCAGGTTGGAGCAGCCTGTATCTCAGCACAGGAATAAGGTAGGGAAGAATTCTAAGGCTCATTTTGACTGCCTCCAGAAGTTAGATCAGATGGCAAATTGGATTTGGTGCTAGGTCTTTCCCTTTAGGTTTTACCCCAACAATGTTTTCATTAGTTTCGCTCACTCTCGAAATCAAGCATTTTACAGCAGGTTGGAGCAGCCTGTATCTCAGCACAGGAATAAGGTAGGGAAGAATTCTAAGGCTCATTTTGACTGCCTCCAGAAGTTAGATCAGATGGCAAATTGGATTTGGTGCTAGGTCTTTCCCTTTAGGTTTTACCCCAACAATGTTTTCATTAGTTTCGCTCACTCTCGAAATCAAGCATTTTACAGCAGGTTGGAGCAGCCTGTATCTCAGCACAGGAATAAGGTAGGGAAGAATTCTAAGGCTCATTTTGACTGCCTCCAGAAGTTAGATCAGATGGCAAATTGGATTTGGTGCTAGGTCTTTCCCTTTAGGTTTTACCCCAACAATGTTTTCATTAGTTTCGCTCACTCTCGAAATCAAGCATTTTACAGCAGGTTGGAGCAGCCTGTATCTCAGCACAGGAATAAGGTAGGGAAGAATTCTAAGGCTCATTTTGACTGCCTCCAGAAGTTAGATCAGATGGCAAATTGGATTTGGTGCTAGGTCTTTCCCTTTAGGTTTTACCCCAACAATGTTTTCATTAGTTTCGCTCACTCTCGAAATCAAGCATTTTACAGCAGGTTGGAGCAGCCTGTATCTCAGCACAGGAATAAGGTAGGGAAGAATTCTAAGGCTCATTTTGACTGCCTCCAGAAGTTAGATCAGATGGCAAATTGGATTTGGTGCTAGGTCTTTCCCTTTAGGTTTTACCCCAACAATGTTTTCATTAGTTTCGCTCACTCTCGAAATCAAGCATTTTACAGCAGGTTGGAGCAGCCTGTATCTCAGCACAGGAATAAGGTAGGGAAGAATTCTAAGGCTCATTTTGACTGCCTCCAGAAGTTAGATCAGATGGCAAATTGGATTTGGTGCTAGGTCTTTCCCTTTAGGTTTTACCCCAACAATGTTTTCATTAGTTTCGCTCACTCTCGAAATCAAGCATTTTACAGCAGGTTGGAGCAGCCTGTATCTCAGCACAGGAATAAGGTAGGGAAGAATTCTAAGGCTCATTTTGACTGCCTCCAGAAGTTAGATCAGATGGCAAATTGGATTTGGTGCTAGGTCTTTCCCTTTAGGTTTTACCCCAACAATGTTTTCATTAGTTTCGCTCACTCTCGAAATCAAGCATTTTACAGCAGGTTGGAGCAGCCTGTATCTCAGCACAGGAATAAGGTAGGGAAGAATTCTAAGGCTCATTTTGACTGCCTCCAGAAGTTAGATCAGATGGCAAATTGGATTTGGTGCTAGGTCTTTCCCTTTAGGTTTTACCCCAACAATGTTTTCATTAGTTTCGCTCACTCTCGAAATCAAGCATTTTACAGCAGGTTGGAGCAGCCTGTATCTCAGCACAGGAATAAGGTAGGGAAGAATTCTAAGGCTCATTTTGACTGCCTCCAGAAGTTAGATCAGATGGCAAATTGGATTTGGTGCTAGGTCTTTCCCTTTAGGTTTTACCCCAACAATGTTTTCATTAGTTTCGCTCACTCTCGAAATCAAGCATTTTACAGCAGGTTGGAGCAGCCTGTATCTCAGCACAGGAATAAGGTAGGGAAGAATTCTAAGGCTCATTTTGACTGCCTCCAGAAGTTAGATCAGATGGCAAATTGGATTTGGTGCTAGGTCTTTCCCTTTAGGTTTTACCCCAACAATGTTTTCATTAGTTTCGCTCACTCTCGAAATCAAGCATTTTACAGCAGGTTGGAGCAGCCTGTATCTCAGCACAGGAATAAGGTAGGGAAGAATTCTAAGGCTCATTTTGACTGCCTCCAGAAGTTAGATCAGATGGCAAATTGGATTTGGTGCTAGGTCTTTCCCTTTAGGTTTTACCCCAACAATGTTTTCATTAGTTTCGCTCACTCTCGAAATCAAGCATTTTACAGCAGGTTGGAGCAGCCTGTATCTCAGCACAGGAATAAGGTAGGGAAGAATTCTAAGGCTCATTTTGACTGCCTCCAGAAGTTAGATCAGATGGCAAATTGGATTTGGTGCTAGGTCTTTCCCTTTAGGTTTTACCCCAACAATGTTTTCATTAGTTTCGCTCACTCTCGAAATCAAGCATTTTACAGCAGGTTGGAGCAGCCTGTATCTCAGCACAGGAATAAGGTAGGGAAGAATTCTAAGGCTCATTTTGACTGCCTCCAGAAGTTAGATCAGATGGCAAATTGGATTTGGTGCTAGGTCTTTCCCTTTAGGTTTTACCCCAACAATGTTTTCATTAGTTTCGCTCACTCTCGAAATCAAGCATTTTACAGCAGGTTGGAGCAGCCTGTATCTCAGCACAGGAATAAGGTAGGGAAGAATTCTAAGGCTCATTTTGACTGCCTCCAGAAGTTAGATCAGATGGCAAATTGGATTTGGTGCTAGGTCTTTCCCTTTAGGTTTTACCCCAACAATGTTTTCATTAGTTTCGCTCACTCTCGAAATCAAGCATTTTACAGCAGGTTGGAGCAGCCTGTATCTCAGCACAGGAATAAGGTAGGGAAGAATTCTAAGGCTCATTTTGACTGCCTCCAGAAGTTAGATCAGATGGCAAATTGGATTTGGTGCTAGGTCTTTCCCTTTAGGTTTTACCCCAACAATGTTTTCATTAGTTTCGCTCACTCTCGAAATCAAGCATTTTACAGCAGGTTGGAGCAGCCTGTATCTCAGCACAGGAATAAGGTAGGGAAGAATTCTAAGGCTCATTTTGACTGCCTCCAGAAGTTAGATCAGATGGCAAATTGGATTTGGTGCTAGGTCTTTCCCTTTAGGTTTTACCCCAACAATGTTTTCATTAGTTTCGCTCACTCTCGAAATCAAGCATTTTACAGCAGGTTGGAGCAGCCTGTATCTCAGCACAGGAATAAGGTAGGGAAGAATTCTAAGGCTCATTTTGACTGCCTCCAGAAGTTAGATCAGATGGCAAATTGGATTTGGTGCTAGGTCTTTCCCTTTAGGTTTTACCCCAACAATGTTTTCATTAGTTTCGCTCACTCTCGAAATCAAGCATTTTACAGCAGGTTGGAGCAGCCTGTATCTCAGCACAGGAATAAGGTAGGGAAGAATTCTAAGGCTCATTTTGACTGCCTCCAGAAGTTAGATCAGATGGCAAATTGGATTTGGTGCTAGGTCTTTCCCTTTAGGTTTTACCCCAACAATGTTTTCATTAGTTTCGCTCACTCTCGAAATCAAGCATTTTACAGCAGGTTGGAGCAGCCTGTATCTCAGCACAGGAATAAGGTAGGGAAGAATTCTAAGGCTCATTTTGACTGCCTCCAGAAGTTAGATCAGATGGCAAATTGGATTTGGTGCTAGGTCTTTCCCTTTAGGTTTTACCCCAACAATGTTTTCATTAGTTTCGCTCACTCTCGAAATCAAGCATTTTACAGCAGGTTGGAGCAGCCTGTATCTCAGCACAGGAATAAGGTAGGGAAGAATTCTAAGGCTCATTTTGACTGCCTCCAGAAGTTAGATCAGATGGCAAATTGGATTTGGTGCTAGGTCTTTCCCTTTAGGTTTTACCCCAACAATGTTTTCATTAGTTTCGCTCACTCTCGAAATCAAGCATTTTACAGCAGGTTGGAGCAGCCTGTATCTCAGCACAGGAATAAGGTAGGGAAGAATTCTAAGGCTCATTTTGACTGCCTCCAGAAGTTAGATCAGATGGCAAATTGGATTTGGTGCTAGGTCTTTCCCTTTAGGTTTTACCCCAACAATGTTTTCATTAGTTTCGCTCACTCTCGAAATCAAGCATTTTACAGCAGGTTGGAGCAGCCTGTATCTCAGCACAGGAATAAGGTAGGGAAGAATTCTAAGGCTCATTTTGACTGCCTCCAGAAGTTAGATCAGATGGCAAATTGGATTTGGTGCTAGGTCTTTCCCTTTAGGTTTTACCCCAACAATGTTTTCATTAGTTTCGCTCACTCTCGAAATCAAGCATTTTACAGCAGGTTGGAGCAGCCTGTATCTCAGCACAGGAATAAGGTAGGGAAGAATTCTAAGGCTCATTTTGACTGCCTCCAGAAGTTAGATCAGATGGCAAATTGGATTTGGTGCTAGGTCTTTCCCTTTAGGTTTTACCCCAACAATGTTTTCATTAGTTTCGCTCACTCTCGAAATCAAGCATTTTACAGCAGGTTGGAGCAGCCTGTATCTCAGCACAGGAATAAGGTAGGGAAGAATTCTAAGGCTCATTTTGACTGCCTCCAGAAGTTAGATCAGATGGCAAATTGGATTTGGTGCTAGGTCTTTCCCTTTAGGTTTTACCCCAACAATGTTTTCATTAGTTTCGCTCACTCTCGAAATCAAGCATTTTACAGCAGGTTGGAGCAGCCTGTATCTCAGCACAGGAATAAGGTAGGGAAGAATTCTAAGGCTCATTTTGACTGCCTCCAGAAGTTAGATCAGATGGCAAATTGGATTTGGTGCTAGGTCTTTCCCTTTAGGTTTTACCCCAACAATGTTTTCATTAGTTTCGCTCACTCTCGAAATCAAGCATTTTACAGCAGGTTGGAGCAGCCTGTATCTCAGCACAGGAATAAGGTAGGGAAGAATTCTAAGGCTCATTTTGACTGCCTCCAGAAGTTAGATCAGATGGCAAATTGGATTTGGTGCTAGGTCTTTCCCTTTAGGTTTTACCCCAACAATGTTTTCATTAGTTTCGCTCACTCTCGAAATCAAGCATTTTACAGCAGGTTGGAGCAGCCTGTATCTCAGCACAGGAATAAGGTAGGGAAGAATTCTAAGGCTCATTTTGACTGCCTCCAGAAGTTAGATCAGATGGCAAATTGGATTTGGTGCTAGGTCTTTCCCTTTAGGTTTTACCCCAACAATGTTTTCATTAGTTTCGCTCACTCTCGAAATCAAGCATTTTACAGCAGGTTGGAGCAGCCTGTATCTCAGCACAGGAATAAGGTAGGGAAGAATTCTAAGGCTCATTTTGACTGCCTCCAGAAGTTAGATCAGATGGCAAATTGGATTTGGTGCTAGGTCTTTCCCTTTAGGTTTTACCCCAACAATGTTTTCATTAGTTTCGCTCACTCTCGAAATCAAGCATTTTACAGCAGGTTGGAGCAGCCTGTATCTCAGCACAGGAATAAGGTAGGGAAGAATTCTAAGGCTCATTTTGACTGCCTCCAGAAGTTAGATCAGATGGCAAATTGGATTTGGTGCTAGGTCTTTCCCTTTAGGTTTTACCCCAACAATGTTTTCATTAGTTTCGCTCACTCTCGAAATCAAGCATTTTACAGCAGGTTGGAGCAGCCTGTATCTCAGCACAGGAATAAGGTAGGGAAGAATTCTAAGGCTCATTTTGACTGCCTCCAGAAGTTAGATCAGATGGCAAATTGGATTTGGTGCTAGGTCTTTCCCTTTAGGTTTTACCCCAACAATGTTTTCATTAGTTTCGCTCACTCTCGAAATCAAGCATTTTACAGCAGGTTGGAGCAGCCTGTATCTCAGCACAGGAATAAGGTAGGGAAGAATTCTAAGGCTCATTTTGACTGCCTCCAGAAGTTAGATCAGATGGCAAATTGGATTTGGTGCTAGGTCTTTCCCTTTAGGTTTTACCCCAACAATGTTTTCATTAGTTTCGCTCACTCTCGAAATCAAGCATTTTACAGCAGGTTGGAGCAGCCTGTATCTCAGCACAGGAATAAGGTAGGGAAGAATTCTAAGGCTCATTTTGACTGCCTCCAGAAGTTAGATCAGATGGCAAATTGGATTTGGTGCTAGGTCTTTCCCTTTAGGTTTTACCCCAACAATGTTTTCATTAGTTTCGCTCACTCTCGAAATCAAGCATTTTACAGCAGGTTGGAGCAGCCTGTATCTCAGCACAGGAATAAGGTAGGGAAGAATTCTAAGGCTCATTTTGACTGCCTCCAGAAGTTAGATCAGATGGCAAATTGGATTTGGTGCTAGGTCTTTCCCTTTAGGTTTTACCCCAACAATGTTTTCATTAGTTTCGCTCACTCTCGAAATCAAGCATTTTACAGCAGGTTGGAGCAGCCTGTATCTCAGCACAGGAATAAGGTAGGGAAGAATTCTAAGGCTCATTTTGACTGCCTCCAGAAGTTAGATCAGATGGCAAATTGGATTTGGTGCTAGGTCTTTCCCTTTAGGTTTTACCCCAACAATGTTTTCATTAGTTTCGCTCACTCTCGAAATCAAGCATTTTACAGCAGGTTGGAGCAGCCTGTATCTCAGCACAGGAATAAGGTAGGGAAGAATTCTAAGGCTCATTTTGACTGCCTCCAGAAGTTAGATCAGATGGCAAATTGGATTTGGTGCTAGGTCTTTCCCTTTAGGTTTTACCCCAACAATGTTTTCATTAGTTTCGCTCACTCTCGAAATCAAGCATTTTACAGCAGGTTGGAGCAGCCTGTATCTCAGCACAGGAATAAGGTAGGGAAGAATTCTAAGGCTCATTTTGACTGCCTCCAGAAGTTAGATCAGATGGCAAATTGGATTTGGTGCTAGGTCTTTCCCTTTAGGTTTTACCCCAACAATGTTTTCATTAGTTTCGCTCACTCTCGAAATCAAGCATTTTACAGCAGGTTGGAGCAGCCTGTATCTCAGCACAGGAATAAGGTAGGGAAGAATTCTAAGGCTCATTTTGACTGCCTCCAGAAGTTAGATCAGATGGCAAATTGGATTTGGTGCTAGGTCTTTCCCTTTAGGTTTTACCCCAACAATGTTTTCATTAGTTTCGCTCACTCTCGAAATCAAGCATTTTACAGCAGGTTGGAGCAGCCTGTATCTCAGCACAGGAATAAGGTAGGGAAGAATTCTAAGGCTCATTTTGACTGCCTCCAGAAGTTAGATCAGATGGCAAATTGGATTTGGTGCTAGGTCTTTCCCTTTAGGTTTTACCCCAACAATGTTTTCATTAGTTTCGCTCACTCTCGAAATCAAGCATTTTACAGCAGGTTGGAGCAGCCTGTATCTCAGCACAGGAATAAGGTAGGGAAGAATTCTAAGGCTCATTTTGACTGCCTCCAGAAGTTAGATCAGATGGCAAATTGGATTTGGTGCTAGGTCTTTCCCTTTAGGTTTTACCCCAACAATGTTTTCATTAGTTTCGCTCACTCTCGAAATCAAGCATTTTACAGCAGGTTGGAGCAGCCTGTATCTCAGCACAGGAATAAGGTAGGGAAGAATTCTAAGGCTCATTTTGACTGCCTCCAGAAGTTAGATCAGATGGCAAATTGGATTTGGTGCTAGGTCTTTCCCTTTAGGTTTTACCCCAACAATGTTTTCATTAGTTTCGCTCACTCTCGAAATCAAGCATTTTACAGCAGGTTGGAGCAGCCTGTATCTCAGCACAGGAATAAGGTAGGGAAGAATTCTAAGGCTCATTTTGACTGCCTCCAGAAGTTAGATCAGATGGCAAATTGGATTTGGTGCTAGGTCTTTCCCTTTAGGTTTTACCCCAACAATGTTTTCATTAGTTTCGCTCACTCTCGAAATCAAGCATTTTACAGCAGGTTGGAGCAGCCTGTATCTCAGCACAGGAATAAGGTAGGGAAGAATTCTAAGGCTCATTTTGACTGCCTCCAGAAGTTAGATCAGATGGCAAATTGGATTTGGTGCTAGGTCTTTCCCTTTAGGTTTTACCCCAACAATGTTTTCATTAGTTTCGCTCACTCTCGAAATCAAGCATTTTACAGCAGGTTGGAGCAGCCTGTATCTCAGCACAGGAATAAGGTAGGGAAGAATTCTAAGGCTCATTTTGACTGCCTCCAGAAGTTAGATCAGATGGCAAATTGGATTTGGTGCTAGGTCTTTCCCTTTAGGTTTTACCCCAACAATGTTTTCATTAGTTTCGCTCACTCTCGAAATCAAGCATTTTACAGCAGGTTGGAGCAGCCTGTATCTCAGCACAGGAATAAGGTAGGGAAGAATTCTAAGGCTCATTTTGACTGCCTCCAGAAGTTAGATCAGATGGCAAATTGGATTTGGTGCTAGGTCTTTCCCTTTAGGTTTTACCCCAACAATGTTTTCATTAGTTTCGCTCACTCTCGAAATCAAGCATTTTACAGCAGGTTGGAGCAGCCTGTATCTCAGCACAGGAATAAGGTAGGGAAGAATTCTAAGGCTCATTTTGACTGCCTCCAGAAGTTAGATCAGATGGCAAATTGGATTTGGTGCTAGGTCTTTCCCTTTAGGTTTTACCCCAACAATGTTTTCATTAGTTTCGCTCACTCTCGAAATCAAGCATTTTACAGCAGGTTGGAGCAGCCTGTATCTCAGCACAGGAATAAGGTAGGGAAGAATTCTAAGGCTCATTTTGACTGCCTCCAGAAGTTAGATCAGATGGCAAATTGGATTTGGTGCTAGGTCTTTCCCTTTAGGTTTTACCCCAACAATGTTTTCATTAGTTTCGCTCACTCTCGAAATCAAGCATTTTACAGCAGGTTGGAGCAGCCTGTATCTCAGCACAGGAATAAGGTAGGGAAGAATTCTAAGGCTCATTTTGACTGCCTCCAGAAGTTAGATCAGATGGCAAATTGGATTTGGTGCTAGGTCTTTCCCTTTAGGTTTTACCCCAACAATGTTTTCATTAGTTTCGCTCACTCTCGAAATCAAGCATTTTACAGCAGGTTGGAGCAGCCTGTATCTCAGCACAGGAATAAGGTAGGGAAGAATTCTAAGGCTCATTTTGACTGCCTCCAGAAGTTAGATCAGATGGCAAATTGGATTTGGTGCTAGGTCTTTCCCTTTAGGTTTTACCCCAACAATGTTTTCATTAGTTTCGCTCACTCTCGAAATCAAGCATTTTACAGCAGGTTGGAGCAGCCTGTATCTCAGCACAGGAATAAGGTAGGGAAGAATTCTAAGGCTCATTTTGACTGCCTCCAGAAGTTAGATCAGATGGCAAATTGGATTTGGTGCTAGGTCTTTCCCTTTAGGTTTTACCCCAACAATGTTTTCATTAGTTTCGCTCACTCTCGAAATCAAGCATTTTACAGCAGGTTGGAGCAGCCTGTATCTCAGCACAGGAATAAGGTAGGGAAGAATTCTAAGGCTCATTTTGACTGCCTCCAGAAGTTAGATCAGATGGCAAATTGGATTTGGTGCTAGGTCTTTCCCTTTAGGTTTTACCCCAACAATGTTTTCATTAGTTTCGCTCACTCTCGAAATCAAGCATTTTACAGCAGGTTGGAGCAGCCTGTATCTCAGCACAGGAATAAGGTAGGGAAGAATTCTAAGGCTCATTTTGACTGCCTCCAGAAGTTAGATCAGATGGCAAATTGGATTTGGTGCTAGGTCTTTCCCTTTAGGTTTTACCCCAACAATGTTTTCATTAGTTTCGCTCACTCTCGAAATCAAGCATTTTACAGCAGGTTGGAGCAGCCTGTATCTCAGCACAGGAATAAGGTAGGGAAGAATTCTAAGGCTCATTTTGACTGCCTCCAGAAGTTAGATCAGATGGCAAATTGGATTTGGTGCTAGGTCTTTCCCTTTAGGTTTTACCCCAACAATGTTTTCATTAGTTTCGCTCACTCTCGAAATCAAGCATTTTACAGCAGGTTGGAGCAGCCTGTATCTCAGCACAGGAATAAGGTAGGGAAGAATTCTAAGGCTCATTTTGACTGCCTCCAGAAGTTAGATCAGATGGCAAATTGGATTTGGTGCTAGGTCTTTCCCTTTAGGTTTTACCCCAACAATGTTTTCATTAGTTTCGCTCACTCTCGAAATCAAGCATTTTACAGCAGGTTGGAGCAGCCTGTATCTCAGCACAGGAATAAGGTAGGGAAGAATTCTAAGGCTCATTTTGACTGCCTCCAGAAGTTAGATCAGATGGCAAATTGGATTTGGTGCTAGGTCTTTCCCTTTAGGTTTTACCCCAACAATGTTTTCATTAGTTTCGCTCACTCTCGAAATCAAGCATTTTACAGCAGGTTGGAGCAGCCTGTATCTCAGCACAGGAATAAGGTAGGGAAGAATTCTAAGGCTCATTTTGACTGCCTCCAGAAGTTAGATCAGATGGCAAATTGGATTTGGTGCTAGGTCTTTCCCTTTAGGTTTTACCCCAACAATGTTTTCATTAGTTTCGCTCACTCTCGAAATCAAGCATTTTACAGCAGGTTGGAGCAGCCTGTATCTCAGCACAGGAATAAGGTAGGGAAGAATTCTAAGGCTCATTTTGACTGCCTCCAGAAGTTAGATCAGATGGCAAATTGGATTTGGTGCTAGGTCTTTCCCTTTAGGTTTTACCCCAACAATGTTTTCATTAGTTTCGCTCACTCTCGAAATCAAGCATTTTACAGCAGGTTGGAGCAGCCTGTATCTCAGCACAGGAATAAGGTAGGGAAGAATTCTAAGGCTCATTTTGACTGCCTCCAGAAGTTAGATCAGATGGCAAATTGGATTTGGTGCTAGGTCTTTCCCTTTAGGTTTTACCCCAACAATGTTTTCATTAGTTTCGCTCACTCTCGAAATCAAGCATTTTACAGCAGGTTGGAGCAGCCTGTATCTCAGCACAGGAATAAGGTAGGGAAGAATTCTAAGGCTCATTTTGACTGCCTCCAGAAGTTAGATCAGATGGCAAATTGGATTTGGTGCTAGGTCTTTCCCTTTAGGTTTTACCCCAACAATGTTTTCATTAGTTTCGCTCACTCTCGAAATCAAGCATTTTACAGCAGGTTGGAGCAGCCTGTATCTCAGCACAGGAATAAGGTAGGGAAGAATTCTAAGGCTCATTTTGACTGCCTCCAGAAGTTAGATCAGATGGCAAATTGGATTTGGTGCTAGGTCTTTCCCTTTAGGTTTTACCCCAACAATGTTTTCATTAGTTTCGCTCACTCTCGAAATCAAGCATTTTACAGCAGGTTGGAGCAGCCTGTATCTCAGCACAGGAATAAGGTAGGGAAGAATTCTAAGGCTCATTTTGACTGCCTCCAGAAGTTAGATCAGATGGCAAATTGGATTTGGTGCTAGGTCTTTCCCTTTAGGTTTTACCCCAACAATGTTTTCATTAGTTTCGCTCACTCTCGAAATCAAGCATTTTACAGCAGGTTGGAGCAGCCTGTATCTCAGCACAGGAATAAGGTAGGGAAGAATTCTAAGGCTCATTTTGACTGCCTCCAGAAGTTAGATCAGATGGCAAATTGGATTTGGTGCTAGGTCTTTCCCTTTAGGTTTTACCCCAACAATGTTTTCATTAGTTTCGCTCACTCTCGAAATCAAGCATTTTACAGCAGGTTGGAGCAGCCTGTATCTCAGCACAGGAATAAGGTAGGGAAGAATTCTAAGGCTCATTTTGACTGCCTCCAGAAGTTAGATCAGATGGCAAATTGGATTTGGTGCTAGGTCTTTCCCTTTAGGTTTTACCCCAACAATGTTTTCATTAGTTTCGCTCACTCTCGAAATCAAGCATTTTACAGCAGGTTGGAGCAGCCTGTATCTCAGCACAGGAATAAGGTAGGGAAGAATTCTAAGGCTCATTTTGACTGCCTCCAGAAGTTAGATCAGATGGCAAATTGGATTTGGTGCTAGGTCTTTCCCTTTAGGTTTTACCCCAACAATGTTTTCATTAGTTTCGCTCACTCTCGAAATCAAGCATTTTACAGCAGGTTGGAGCAGCCTGTATCTCAGCACAGGAATAAGGTAGGGAAGAATTCTAAGGCTCATTTTGACTGCCTCCAGAAGTTAGATCAGATGGCAAATTGGATTTGGTGCTAGGTCTTTCCCTTTAGGTTTTACCCCAACAATGTTTTCATTAGTTTCGCTCACTCTCGAAATCAAGCATTTTACAGCAGGTTGGAGCAGCTGTATCTCAGCACAGGAATAAGGTAGGGAAGAATTCTAAGGCTCATTTTGACTGCCTCCAGAAGTTAGATCAGATGGCAAATTGGATTTGGTGCTAGGTCTTTCCCTTTAGGTTTTACCCCAACAATGTTTTCATTAGTTTCGCTCACTCTCGAAATCAAGCATTTTACAGCAGGTTGGAGCAGCCTGTATCTCAGCACAGGAATAAGGTAGGGAAGAATTCTAAGGCTCATTTTGACTGCCTCCAGAAGTTAGATCAGATGGCAAATTGGATTTGGTGCTAGGTCTTTCCCTTTAGGTTTTACCCCAACAATGTTTTCATTAGTTTCGCTCACTCTCGAAATCAAGCATTTTACAGCAGGTTGGAGCAGCCTGTATCTCAGCACAGGAATAAGGTAGGGAAGAATTCTAAGGCTCATTTTGACTGCCTCCAGAAGTTAGATCAGATGGCAAATTGGATTTGGTGCTAGGTCTTTCCCTTTAGGTTTTACCCCAACAATGTTTTCATTAGTTTCGCTCACTCTCGAAATCAAGCATTTTACAGCAGGTTGGAGCAGCCTGTATCTCAGCACAGGAATAAGGTAGGGAAGAATTCTAAG
The DNA here is from genome assembly GCF_026170545.1 of Melanerpes formicivorus. Classification (NCBI taxonomy): domain Eukaryota; kingdom Metazoa; phylum Chordata; class Aves; order Piciformes; family Picidae; genus Melanerpes; species Melanerpes formicivorus. The sequence goes on from NW_027143304.1 coordinate 54,932, forward strand.
GCTCATTTTGACTGCCTCCAGAAGTTAGATCAGATGGCAAATTGGATTTGGTGCTAGGTCTTTCCCTTTAGGTTTTACCCCAACAATGTTTTCATTAGTTTCGCTCACTCTCGAAATCAAGCATTTTACAGCAGGTTGGAGCAGCCTGTATCTCAGCACAGGAATAAGGTAGGGAAGAATTCTAAGGCTCATTTTGACTGCCTCCAGAAGTTAGATCAGATGGCAAATTGGATTTGGTGCTAGGTCTTTCCCTTTAGGTTTTACCCCAACAATGTTTTCATTAGTTTCGCTCACTCTCGAAATCAAGCATTTTACAGCAGGTTGGAGCAGCCTGTATCTCAGCACAGGAATAAGGTAGGGAAGAATTCTAAGGCTCATTTTGACTGCCTCCAGAAGTTAGATCAGATGGCAAATTGGATTTGGTGCTAGGTCTTTCCCTTTAGGTTTTACCCCAACAATGTTTTCATTAGTTTCGCTCACTCTCGAAATCAAGCATTTTACAGCAGGTTGGAGCAGCCTGTATCTCAGCACAGGAATAAGGTAGGGAAGAATTCTAAGGCTCATTTTGACTGCCTCCAGAAGTTAGATCAGATGGCAAATTGGATTTGGTGCTAGGTCTTTCCCTTTAGGTTTTACCCCAACAATGTTTTCATTAGTTTCGCTCACTCTCGAAATCAAGCATTTTACAGCAGGTTGGAGCAGCCTGTATCTCAGCACAGGAATAAGGTAGGGAAGAATTCTAAGGCTCATTTTGACTGCCTCCAGAAGTTAGATCAGATGGCAAATTGGATTTGGTGCTAGGTCTTTCCCTTTAGGTTTTACCCCAACAATGTTTTCATTAGTTTCGCTCACTCTCGAAATCAAGCATTTTACAGCAGGTTGGAGCAGCCTGTATCTCAGCACAGGAATAAGGTAGGGAAGAATTCTAAGGCTCATTTTGACTGCCTCCAGAAGTTAGATCAGATGGCAAATTGGATTTGGTGCTAGGTCTTTCCCTTTAGGTTTTACCCCAACAATGTTTTCATTAGTTTCGCTCACTCTCGAAATCAAGCATTTTACAGCAGGTTGGAGCAGCCTGTATCTCAGCACAGGAATAAGGTAGGGAAGAATTCTAAGGCTCATTTTGACTGCCTCCAGAAGTTAGATCAGATGGCAAATTGGATTTGGTGCTAGGTCTTTCCCTTTAGGTTTTACCCCAACAATGTTTTCATTAGTTTCGCTCACTCTCGAAATCAAGCATTTTACAGCAGGTTGGAGCAGCCTGTATCTCAGCACAGGAATAAGGTAGGGAAGAATTCTAAGGCTCATTTTGACTGCCTCCAGAAGTTAGATCAGATGGCAAATTGGATTTGGTGCTAGGTCTTTCCCTTTAGGTTTTACCCCAACAATGTTTTCATTAGTTTCGCTCACTCTCGAAATCAAGCATTTTACAGCAGGTTGGAGCAGCCTGTATCTCAGCACAGGAATAAGGTAGGGAAGAATTCTAAGGCTCATTTTGACTGCCTCCAGAAGTTAGATCAGATGGCAAATTGGATTTGGTGCTAGGTCTTTCCCTTTAGGTTTTACCCCAACAATGTTTTCATTAGTTTCGCTCACTCTCGAAATCAAGCATTTTACAGCAGGTTGGAGCAGCCTGTATCTCAGCACAGGAATAAGGTAGGGAAGAATTCTAAGGCTCATTTTGACTGCCTCCAGAAGTTAGATCAGATGGCAAATTGGATTTGGTGCTAGGTCTTTCCCTTTAGGTTTTACCCCAACAATGTTTTCATTAGTTTCGCTCACTCTCGAAATCAAGCATTTTACAGCAGGTTGGAGCAGCCTGTATCTCAGCACAGGAATAAGGTAGGGAAGAATTCTAAGGCTCATTTTGACTGCCTCCAGAAGTTAGATCAGATGGCAAATTGGATTTGGTGCTAGGTCTTTCCCTTTAGGTTTTACCCCAACAATGTTTTCATTAGTTTCGCTCACTCTCGAAATCAAGCATTTTACAGCAGGTTGGAGCAGCCTGTATCTCAGCACAGGAATAAGGTAGGGAAGAATTCTAAGGCTCATTTTGACTGCCTCCAGAAGTTAGATCAGATGGCAAATTGGATTTGGTGCTAGGTCTTTCCCTTTAGGTTTTACCCCAACAATGTTTTCATTAGTTTCGCTCACTCTCGAAATCAAGCATTTTACAGCAGGTTGGAGCAGCCTGTATCTCAGCACAGGAATAAGGTAGGGAAGAATTCTAAGGCTCATTTTGACTGCCTCCAGAAGTTAGATCAGATGGCAAATTGGATTTGGTGCTAGGTCTTTCCCTTTAGGTTTTACCCCAACAATGTTTTCATTAGTTTCGCTCACTCTCGAAATCAAGCATTTTACAGCAGGTTGGAGCAGCCTGTATCTCAGCACAGGAATAAGGTAGGGAAGAATTCTAAGGCTCATTTTGACTGCCTCCAGAAGTTAGATCAGATGGCAAATTGGATTTGGTGCTAGGTCTTTCCCTTTAGGTTTTACCCCAACAATGTTTTCATTAGTTTCGCTCACTCTCGAAATCAAGCATTTTACAGCAGGTTGGAGCAGCCTGTATCTCAGCACAGGAATAAGGTAGGGAAGAATTCTAAGGCTCATTTTGACTGCCTCCAGAAGTTAGATCAGATGGCAAATTGGATTTGGTGCTAGGTCTTTCCCTTTAGGTTTTACCCCAACAATGTTTTCATTAGTTTCGCTCACTCTCGAAATCAAGCATTTTACAGCAGGTTGGAGCAGCCTGTATCTCAGCACAGGAATAAGGTAGGGAAGAATTCTAAGGCTCATTTTGACTGCCTCCAGAAGTTAGATCAGATGGCAAATTGGATTTGGTGCTAGGTCTTTCCCTTTAGGTTTTACCCCAGACAATGTTTTCATTAGTTTCGCTCACTCTCGAAATCAAGCATTTTACAGCAGGTTGGAGCAGCCTGTATCTCAGCACAGGAATAAGGTAGGGAAGAATTCTAAGGCTCATTTTGACTGCCTCCAGAAGTTAGATCAGATGGCAAATTGGATTTGGTGCTAGGTCTTTCCCTTTAGGTTTTACCCCAACAATGTTTTCATTAGTTTCGCTCACTCTCGAAATCAAGCATTTTACAGCAGGTTGGAGCAGCCTGTATCTCAGCACAGGAATAAGGTAGGGAAGAATTCTAAGGCTCATTTTGACTGCCTCCAGAAGTTAGATCAGATGGCAAATTGGATTTGGTGCTAGGTCTTTCCCTTTAGGTTTTACCCCAACAATGTTTTCATTAGTTTCGCTCACTCTCGAAATCAAGCATTTTACAGCAGGTTGGAGCAGCCTGTATCTCAGCACAGGAATAAGGTAGGGAAGAATTCTAAGGCTCATTTTGACTGCCTCCAGAAGTTAGATCAGATGGCAAATTGGATTTGGTGCTAGGTCTTTCCCTTTAGGTTTTACCCCAACAATGTTTTCATTAGTTTCGCTCACTCTCGAAATCAAGCATTTTACAGCAGGTTGGAGCAGCCTGTATCTCAGCACAGGAATAAGGTAGGGAAGAATTCTAAGGCTCATTTTGACTGCCTCCAGAAGTTAGATCAGATGGCAAATTGGATTTGGTGCTAGGTCTTTCCCTTTAGGTTTTACCCCAACAATGTTTTCATTAGTTTCGCTCACTCTCGAAATCAAGCATTTTACAGCAGGTTGGAGCAGCCTGTATCTCAGCACAGGAATAAGGTAGGGAAGAATTCTAAGGCTCATTTTGACTGCCTCCAGAAGTTAGATCAGATGGCAAATTGGATTTGGTGCTAGGTCTTTCCCTTTAGGTTTTACCCCAACAATGTTTTCATTAGTTTCGCTCACTCTCGAAATCAAGCATTTTACAGCAGGTTGGAGCAGCCTGTATCTCAGCACAGGAATAAGGTAGGGAAGAATTCTAAGGCTCATTTTGACTGCCTCCAGAAGTTAGATCAGATGGCAAATTGGATTTGGTGCTAGGTCTTTCCCTTTAGGTTTTACCCCAACAATGTTTTCATTAGTTTCGCTCACTCTCGAAATCAAGCATTTTACAGCAGGTTGGAGCAGCCTGTATCTCAGCACAGGAATAAGGTAGGGAAGAATTCTAAGGCTCATTTTGACTGCCTCCAGAAGTTAGATCAGATGGCAAATTGGATTTGGTGCTAGGTCTTTCCCTTTAGGTTTTACCCCAACAATGTTTTCATTAGTTTCGCTCACTCTCGAAATCAAGCATTTTACAGCAGGTTGGAGCAGCCTGTATCTCAGCACAGGAATAAGGTAGGGAAGAATTCTAAGGCTCATTTTGACTGCCTCCAGAAGTTAGATCAGATGGCAAATTGGATTTGGTGCTAGGTCTTTCCCTTTAGGTTTTACCCCAACAATGTTTTCATTAGTTTCGCTCACTCTCGAAATCAAGCATTTTACAGCAGGTTGGAGCAGCCTGTATCTCAGCACAGGAATAAGGTAGGGAAGAATTCTAAGGCTCATTTTGACTGCCTCCAGAAGTTAGATCAGATGGCAAATTGGATTTGGTGCTAGGTCTTTCCCTTTAGGTTTTACCCCAACAATGTTTTCATTAGTTTCGCTCACTCTCGAAATCAAGCATTTTACAGCAGGTTGGAGCAGCCTGTATCTCAGCACAGGAATAAGGTAGGGAAGAATTCTAAGGCTCATTTTGACTGCCTCCAGAAGTTAGATCAGATGGCAAATTGGATTTGGTGCTAGGTCTTTCCCTTTAGGTTTTACCCCAACAATGTTTTCATTAGTTTCGCTCACTCTCGAAATCAAGCATTTTACAGCAGGTTGGAGCAGCCTGTATCTCAGCACAGGAATAAGGTAGGGAAGAATTCTAAGGCTCATTTTGACTGCCTCCAGAAGTTAGATCAGATGGCAAATTGGATTTGGTGCTAGGTCTTTCCCTTTAGGTTTTACCCCAACAATGTTTTCATTAGTTTCGCTCACTCTCGAAATCAAGCATTTTACAGCAGGTTGGAGCAGCCTGTATCTCAGCACAGGAATAAGGTAGGGAAGAATTCTAAGGCTCATTTTGACTGCCTCCAGAAGTTAGATCAGATGGCAAATTGGATTTGGTGCTAGGTCTTTCCCTTTAGGTTTTACCCCAACAATGTTTTCATTAGTTTCGCTCACTCTCGAAATCAAGCATTTTACAGCAGGTTGGAGCAGCCTGTATCTCAGCACAGGAATAAGGTAGGGAAGAATTCTAAGGCTCATTTTGACTGCCTCCAGAAGTTAGATCAGATGGCAAATTGGATTTGGTGCTAGGTCTTTCCCTTTAGGTTTTACCCCAACAATGTTTTCATTAGTTTCGCTCACTCTCGAAATCAAGCATTTTACAGCAGGTTGGAGCAGCCTGTATCTCAGCACAGGAATAAGGTAGGGAAGAATTCTAAGGCTCATTTTGACTGCCTCCAGAAGTTAGATCAGATGGCAAATTGGATTTGGTGCTAGGTCTTTCCCTTTAGGTTTTACCCCAACAATGTTTTCATTAGTTTCGCTCACTCTCGAAATCAAGCATTTTACAGCAGGTTGGAGCAGCCTGTATCTCAGCACAGGAATAAGGTAGGGAAGAATTCTAAGGCTCATTTTGACTGCCTCCAGAAGTTAGATCAGATGGCAAATTGGATTTGGTGCTAGGTCTTTCCCTTTAGGTTTTACCCCAACAATGTTTTCATTAGTTTCGCTCACTCTCGAAATCAAGCATTTTACAGCAGGTTGGAGCAGCCTGTATCTCAGCACAGGAATAAGGTAGGGAAGAATTCTAAGGCTCATTTTGACTGCCTCCAGAAGTTAGATCAGATGGCAAATTGGATTTGGTGCTAGGTCTTTCCCTTTAGGTTTTACCCCAACAATGTTTTCATTAGTTTCGCTCACTCTCGAAATCAAGCATTTTACAGCAGGTTGGAGCAGCCTGTATCTCAGCACAGGAATAAGGTAGGGAAGAATTCTAAGGCTCATTTTGACTGCCTCCAGAAGTTAGATCAGATGGCAAATTGGATTTGGTGCTAGGTCTTTCCCTTTAGGTTTTACCCCAACAATGTTTTCATTAGTTTCGCTCACTCTCGAAATCAAGCATTTTACAGCAGGTTGGAGCAGCCTGTATCTCAGCACAGGAATAAGGTAGGGAAGAATTCTAAGGCTCATTTTGACTGCCTCCAGAAGTTAGATCAGATGGCAAATTGGATTTGGTGCTAGGTCTTTCCCTTTAGGTTTTACCCCAACAATGTTTTCATTAGTTTCGCTCACTCTCGAAATCAAGCATTTTACAGCAGGTTGGAGCAGCCTGTATCTCAGCACAGGAATAAGGTAGGGAAGAATTCTAAGGCTCATTTTGACTGCCTCCAGAAGTTAGATCAGATGGCAAATTGGATTTGGTGCTAGGTCTTTCCCTTTAGGTTTTACCCCAACAATGTTTTCATTAGTTTCGCTCACTCTCGAAATCAAGCATTTTACAGCAGGTTGGAGCAGCCTGTATCTCAGCACAGGAATAAGGTAGGGAAGAATTCTAAGGCTCATTTTGACTGCCTCCAGAAGTTAGATCAGATGGCAAATTGGATTTGGTGCTAGGTCTTTCCCTTTAGGTTTTACCCCAACAATGTTTTCATTAGTTTCGCTCACTCTCGAAATCAAGCATTTTACAGCAGGTTGGAGCAGCCTGTATCTCAGCACAGGAATAAGGTAGGGAAGAATTCTAAGGCTCATTTTGACTGCCTCCAGAAGTTAGATCAGATGGCAAATTGGATTTGGTGCTAGGTCTTTCCCTTTAGGTTTTACCCCAACAATGTTTTCATTAGTTTCGCTCACTCTCGAAATCAAGCATTTTACAGCAGGTTGGAGCAGCCTGTATCTCAGCACAGGAATAAGGTAGGGAAGAATTCTAAGGCTCATTTTGACTGCCTCCAGAAGTTAGATCAGATGGCAAATTGGATTTGGTGCTAGGTCTTTCCCTTTAGGTTTTACCCCAACAATGTTTTCATTAGTTTCGCTCACTCTCGAAATCAAGCATTTTACAGCAGGTTGGAGCAGCCTGTATCTCAGCACAGGAATAAGGTAGGGAAGAATTCTAAGGCTCATTTTGACTGCCTCCAGAAGTTAGATCAGATGGCAAATTGGATTTGGTGCTAGGTCTTTCCCTTTAGGTTTTACCCCAACAATGTTTTCATTAGTTTCGCTCACTCTCGAAATCAAGCATTTTACAGCAGGTTGGAGCAGCCTGTATCTCAGCACAGGAATAAGGTAGGGAAGAATTCTAAGGCTCATTTTGACTGCCTCCAGAAGTTAGATCAGATGGCAAATTGGATTTGGTGCTAGGTCTTTCCCTTTAGGTTTTACCCCAACAATGTTTTCATTAGTTTCGCTCACTCTCGAAATCAAGCATTTTACAGCAGGTTGGAGCAGCCTGTATCTCAGCACAGGAATAAGGTAGGGAAGAATTCTAAGGCTCATTTTGACTGCCTCCAGAAGTTAGATCAGATGGCAAATTGGATTTGGTGCTAGGTCTTTCCCTTTAGGTTTTACCCCAACAATGTTTTCATTAGTTTCGCTCACTCTCGAAATCAAGCATTTTACAGCAGGTTGGAGCAGCCTGTATCTCAGCACAGGAATAAGGTAGGGAAGAATTCTAAGGCTCATTTTGACTGCCTCCAGAAGTTAGATCAGATGGCAAATTGGATTTGGTGCTAGGTCTTTCCCTTTAGGTTTTACCCCAACAATGTTTTCATTAGTTTCGCTCACTCTCGAAATCAAGCATTTTACAGCAGGTTGGAGCAGCCTGTATCTCAGCACAGGAATAAGGTAGGGAAGAATTCTAAGGCTCATTTTGACTGCCTCCAGAAGTTAGATCAGATGGCAAATTGGATTTGGTGCTAGGTCTTTCCCTTTAGGTTTTACCCCAACAATGTTTTCATTAGTTTCGCTCACTCTCGAAATCAAGCATTTTACAGCAGGTTGGAGCAGCCTGTATCTCAGCACAGGAATAAGGTAGGGAAGAATTCTAAGGCTCATTTTGACTGCCTCCAGAAGTTAGATCAGATGGCAAATTGGATTTGGTGCTAGGTCTTTCCCTTTAGGTTTTACCCCAACAATGTTTTCATTAGTTTCGCTCACTCTCGAAATCAAGCATTTTACAGCAGGTTGGAGCAGCCTGTATCTCAGCACAGGAATAAGGTAGGGAAGAATTCTAAGGCTCATTTTGACTGCCTCCAGAAGTTAGATCAGATGGCAAATTGGATTTGGTGCTAGGTCTTTCCCTTTAGGTTTTACCCCAACAATGTTTTCATTAGTTTCGCTCACTCTCGAAATCAAGCATTTTACAGCAGGTTGGAGCAGCCTGTATCTCAGCACAGGAATAAGGTAGGGAAGAATTCAAATGCTCATTTTGACTGCCTCCAGAAGTTAGATCAGATGGCAAATTGGATTTGGTGCTAGGTCTTTCCCTTTAGGTTTTACCCCAACAATGTTTTCATTAGTTTCGCTCACTCTCGAAATCAAGCATTTTACAGCAGGTTGGAGCAGCCTGTATCTCAGCACAGGAATAAGGTAGGGAAGAATTCTAAGGCTCATTTTGACTGCCTCCAGAAGTTAGATCAGATGGCAAATTGGATTTGGTGCTAGGTCTTTCCCTTTAGGTTTTACCCCAACAATGTTTTCATTAGTTTCGCTCACTCTCGAAATCAAGCATTTTACAGCAGGTTGGAGCAGCCTGTATCTCAGCACAGGAATAAGGTAGGGAAGAATTCTAAGGCTCATTTTGACTGCCTCCAGAAGTTAGATCAGATGGCAAATTGGATTTGGTGCTAGGTCTTTCCCTTTAGGTTTTACCCCAACAATGTTTTCATTAGTTTCGCTCACTCTCGAAATCAAGCATTTTACAGCAGGTTGGAGCAGCCTGTATCTCAGCACAGGAATCAGGTAGGGAAGAATTCTAAGGCTCATTTTGACTGCCTCCAGAAGTTAGATCAGATGGCAAATTGGATTTGGTGCTAGGTCTTTCCCTTTAGGTTTTACCCCAACAATGTTTTCATTAGTTTCGCTCACTCTCGAAATCAAGCATTTTACAGCAGGTTGGAGCAGCCTGTATCTCAGCACAGGAATAAGGTAGGGAAGAATTCTAAGGCTCATTTTGACTGCCTCCAGAAGTTAGATCAGATGGCAAATTGGATTTGGTGCTAGGTCTTTCCCTTTAGGTTTTACCCCAACAATGTTTTCATTAGTTTCGCTCACTCTCGAAATCAAGCATTTTACAGCAGGTTGGAGCAGCCTGTATCTCAGCACAGGAATAAGGTAGGGAAGAATTCTAAGGCTCATTTTGACTGCCTCCAGAAGTTAGATCAGATGGCAAATTGGATTTGGTGCTAGGTCTTTCCCTTTAGGTTTTACCCCAACAATGTTTTCATTAGTTTCGCTCACTCTCGAAATCAAGCATTTTACAGCAGGTTGGAGCAGCCTGTATCTCAGCACAGGAATAAGGTAGGGAAGAATTCTAAGGCTCATTTTGACTGCCTCCAGAAGTTAGATCAGATGGCAAATTGGATTTGGTGCTAGGTCTTTCCCTTTAGGTTTTACCCCAACAATGTTTTCATTAGTTTCGCTCACTCTCGAAATCAAGCATTTTACAGCAGGTTGGAGCAGCCTGTATCTCAGCACAGGAATAAGGTAGGGAAGAATTCTAAGGCTCATTTTGACTGCCTCCAGAAGTTAGATCAGATGGCAAATTGGATTTGGTGCTAGGTCTTTCCCTTTAGGTTTTACCCCAACAATGTTTTCATTAGTTTCGCTCACTCTCGAAATCAAGCATTTTACAGCAGGTTGGAGCAGCCTGTATCTCAGCACAGGAATAAGGTAGGGAAGAATTCTAAGGCTCATTTTGACTGCCTCCAGAAGTTAGATCAGATGGCAAATTGGATTTGGTGCTAGGTCTTTCCCTTTAGGTTTTACCCCAACAATGTTTTCATTAGTTTCGCTCACTCTCGAAATCAAGCATTTTACAGCAGGTTGGAGCAGCCTGTATCTCAGCACAGGAATAAGGTAGGGAAGAATTCTAAGGCTCATTTTGACTGCCTCCAGAAGTTAGATCAGATGGCAAATTGGATTTGGTGCTAGGTCTTTCCCTTTAGGTTTTACCCCAACAATGTTTTCATTAGTTTCGCTCACTCTCGAAATCAAGCATTTTACAGCAGGTTGGAGCAGCCTGTATCTCAGCACAGGAATAAGGTAGGGAAGAATTCTAAGGCTCATTTTGACTGCCTCCAGAAGTTAGATCAGATGGCAAATTGGATTTGGTGCTAGGTCTTTCCCTTTAGGTTTTACCCCAACAATGTTTTCATTAGTTTCGCTCACTCTCGAAATCAAGCATTTTACAGCAGGTTGGAGCAGCCTGTATCTCAGCACAGGAATAAGGTAGGGAAGAATTCTAAGGCTCATTTTGACTGCCTCCAGAAGTTAGATCAGACTGGCAAATTGGATTTGGTGCTAGGTCTTTCCCTTTAGGTTTTACCCCAACAATGTTTTCATTAGTTTCGCTCACTCTCGAAATCAAGCATTTTACAGCAGGTTGGAGCAGCCTGTATCTCAGCACAGGAATAAGGTAGGGAAGAATTCTAAGGCTCATTTTGACTGCCTCCAGAAGTTAGATCAGATGGCAAATTGGATTTGGTGCTAGGTCTTTCCCTTTAGGTTTTACCCCAACAATGTTTTCATTAGTTTCGCTCACTCTCGAAATCAAGCATTTTACAGCAGGTTGGAGCAGCCTGTATCTCAGCACAGGAATAAGGTAGGGAAGAATTCTAAGGCTCATTTTGACTGCCTCCAGAAGTTAGATCAGATGGCAAATTGGATTTGGTGCTAGGTCTTTCCCTTTAGGTTTTACCCCAACAATGTTTTCATTAGTTTCGCTCACTCTCGAAATCAAGCATTTTACAGCAGGTTGGAGCAGCCTGTATCTCAGCACAGGAATAAGGTAGGGAAGAATTCTAAGGCTCATTTTGACTGCCTCCAGAAGTTAGATCAGATGGCAAATTGGATTTGGTGCTAGGTCTTTCCCTTTAGGTTTTACCCCAACAATGTTTTCATTAGTTTCGCTCACTCTCGAAATCAAGCATTTTACAGCAGGTTGGAGCAGCCTGTATCTCAGCACAGGAATAAGGTAGGGAAGAATTCTAAGGCTCATTTTGACTGCCTCCAGAAGTTAGATCAGATGGCAAATTGGATTTGGTGCTAGGTCTTTCCCTTTAGGTTTTACCCCAACAATGTTTTCATTAGTTTCGCTCACTCTCGAAATCAAGCATTTTACAGCAGGTTGGAGCAGCCTGTATCTCAGCACAGGAATAAGGTAGGGAAGAATTCTAAGGCTCATTTTGACTGCCTCCAGAAGTTAGATCAGATGGCAAATTGGATTTGGTGCTAGGTCTTTCCCTTTAGGTTTTACCCCAACAATGTTTTCATTAGTTTCGCTCACTCTCGAAATCAAGCATTTTACAGCAGGTTGGAGCAGCCTGTATCTCAGCACAGGAATAAGGTAGGGAAGAATTCTAAGGCTCATTTTGACTGCCTCCAGAAGTTAGATCAGATGGCAAATTGGATTTGGTGCTAGGTCTTTCCCTTTAGGTTTTACCCCAACAATGTTTTCATTAGTTTCGCTCACTCTCGAAATCAAGCATTTTACAGCAGGTTGGAGCAGCCTGTATCTCAGCACAGGAATAAGGTAGGGAAGAATTCTAAGGCTCATTTTGACTGCCTCCAGAAGTTAGATCAGATGGCAAATTGGATTTGGTGCTAGGTCTTTCCCTTTAGGTTTTACCCCAACAATGTTTTCATTAGTTTCGCTCACTCTCGAAATCAAGCATTTTACAGCAGGTTGGAGCAGCCTGTATCTCAGCACAGGAATAAGGTAGGGAAGAATTCTAAGGCTCATTTTGACTGCCTCCAGAAGTTAGATCAGATGGCAAATTGGATTTGGTGCTAGGTCTTTCCCTTTAGGTTTTACCCCAACAATGTTTTCATTAGTTTCGCTCACTCTCGAAATCAAGCATTTTACAGCAGGTTGGAGCAGCCTGTATCTCAGCACAGGAATAAGGTAGGGAAGAATTCTAAGGCTCATTTTGACTGCCTCCAGAAGTTAGATCAGATGGCAAATTGGATTTGGTGCTAGGTCTTTCCCTTTAGGTTTTACCCCAACAATGTTTTCATTAGTTTCGCTCACTCTCGAAATCAAGCATTTTACAGCAGGTTGGAGCAGCCTGTATCTCAGCACAGGAATAAGGTAGGGAAGAATTCTAAGGCTCATTTTGACTGCCTCCAGAAGTTAGATCAGATGGCAAATTGGATTTGGTGCTAGGTCTTTCCCTTTAGGTTTTACCCCAACAATGTTTTCATTAGTTTCGCTCACTCTCGAAATCAAGCATTTTACAGCAGGTTGGAGCAGCCTGTATCTCAGCACAGGAATAAGGTAGGGAAGAATTCTAAGGCTCATTTTGACTGCCTCCAGAAGTTAGATCAGATGGCAAATTGGATTTGGTGCTAGGTCTTTCCCTTTAGGTTTTACCCCAACAATGTTTTCATTAGTTTCGCTCACTCTCGAAATCAAGCATTTTACAG
>NW_027143305.1:0-67479 GCF_026170545.1 Melanerpes formicivorus
CTCCCAATTGAGATAAAGAGTTTTAAGATTCCGCCTGAGGAGACAGTAACTTTAGGTGATGCCTGGGATCCAAAGGTGATTTATTTGGTGTCTATAATTCTGCTGCTGGTGATAATTATCGTGTATCTCCTGATTTCTTTACGGCGAGAGAGAAAGGTGTCCAGAGCTTGTTTTGTTATTAAAACTAGATCAAAAAGAAAACGCCGTGGCTCTCGATCAGTCCAGAGTCATCTAGTGACGAGGACTGTGGAGAACCTGTGTCAGTTAAAAAGAAGGCTAAAAAGTTAATTGGTAAAGCAGCTCTAAATGACTTTGCTGATTCTAGCAAGCAGCCAAGGGCATCGGCTGGTATCAACATGGCACCTACTCCTCTCCCACTCCTTCTCCTTCTTCTTCTTCTCCATCGGCCATTAACGGAGCAACGTCACTTCCACCCACTCCCCTCGGGTGGGACCGGAAGTCACTGCCCCAGCAGCTGATTTATCTCAGGACCTGTCAGCTTCCATTAAGGTGGCTGTAAATTCAAACACAGCTCCAGTTAAGGTGGCTCCTTTAAAGACTAGAGCTGCAAAGGCCCAAGATGGAGAAGAAGAGGTGGAGACTGATCCTGGTGAGGGGCCCTCTACTCTAAAAGATCCTGCTCAGGAGGAAGAGAAGGTTTGTTTTAAAGATCTAGCTAACCTAGTGAGATCAAAGCAGGATAGAGATGAAGCTAGGAAAGCAGCTGGCAAAGGTGGTTCTCAGCTTAAAGAGATCCTTAGGAGAATGACAGCAGGATTTTACGGGCAAAGAATTCCAGGGAGATGAAGATGAAGATGATATTACGGACTGTTCGTCACCACGGGAGGAATTGCGTAATGTCCGTAAAGATTTCACCAGGGCAGATAAGGAGCCAGTTCTAGCTTGGGCTTAGTAGGTGTTATGATACAGGTGCTTCAGCTCTAACAGTTGGAGACAAGTCAGCAGCTCAGTTAGGAACTCTCTCAAGGGACAATGGAATAGATAGACATCTAGGCGAAACTCTCGGTAAGGTTAATCTGTGGATACGCCTTTTAATAGCGGTTGCCCTGAGATATCCTTCCCGAGATGATCTTCCCTGGAATCCTAAACCCTGGACTACCATAGATGAGGGAATTAAGCGCTTGAGAGAATTTGCTGTTAGAGAGCTACTCTATGGTGAACATGAAACTCTGAATCCTGATGACGTTCCTGTGGGTATTGGTCTTGCTAAAAAGATTCATCAAACTTGCTCCTTCCAATTATGCAAACATTCTGGCAAGCAGAATTGTTGTCAAGAAGTTATGGTGGAGCTTCTCCTACGGTTGGCCAATTCAGTGATCAAATGAGACAATTGGAGGATAGCATGACACGTGGTTCTTTGGTTTCAGCCATTGAAACTCTGTCTGGAAAAATTGAGAATTGCATGAAGGATCTGAAAGATTCCATATATCAATTGGCACAAAGGGATAATTTCAATTCTTCCTCCAGATGGGTACAAGTCTCATCTGTGAGGAATACACGTGCTCCAAGGAGGTCATTCCAAAACAGGACATTCCAAAACAGGGTCATTCCAAAATAGACCACCAAGGCAATCACGTAGAACTATTTGGATAACTCTGCGTGATCAGTTTGGTGAGAACATGAACCGCTGGGATGGCCAACCAACTTCTAATCTTTTCAGGAGACTGAGGGAATTGCAAAGTGGCAGAACCCGAGGTAGCAATACCAGAAGGGTAGCTGTTACTTCCACAGTTCCCCAGAATGACTCTTATGGCCTCCAACAGTGGCTCCAGTTATAACATGCAAAGTTATAACCCTGCACAATATGTGCAATGCACATGTGCACATGTTCCCCATAACTAGGGGTGCCCTGCCTCCCGCCAGGGGGAGGAGAGGGATAACAGAGATAACAGAATCTATTGGGATGTGTACATCCAGTGGCCTGGCACTTCACAATTTCGGAAGTACAGGGCCTTGGTTGACACAGGAGCTCAGTGCACCATAATACCATCAAATTATCAGGGATCAGAGTCTATAACTATTCTGGGAGTCACTGGTGGATCTCAAGAGTTAAGTAAGGTAGAGGTTAATATAAGTTTAACTGGTAAACAATGGAGGAAGCATACAGTTGTGACCGGACCTGATGCACCTTGTATTTTGGGAATTGATTTTCTGAGAGAAGGGCGTTTCAAAGACCCTAGAGGTTACAAATGGGCTTTTGGAGTAGCTTCAATAGAAATTGATGGACAAAAATTGAAGCTGTCTGCCAGACCTGAACTTTCTGATGAATCTGCAGTTGTGGGACAACATAAGATACAGGACATTAAATTGCCGGTTGCTTCTCAGACTGTGCATCACAGACAATACAGAACCAACCGTGACTCTTTGTTGCCCCATTCAGAATCTGATTCGTCAGTTGGAGAGTCAGAAAGTCGTTCAGCAAAAACTCATTCACCTTTCAACAGTCCAGTGTGGCCTGTGCGGAAGCAGAATGGAGACTGGCGTCTGACGGTAGACTACCGAGCCCTAAATGAAGTGACACCACCTATGAGTGCAGCAAGTACCAGACATGATGGAGCTACAGTATGAGCTGGAATCCAAAGAGGCCAAATGGTATGCTACCATAGACATTGCTAATGCATTTTTCTCTATTCCCATAGCAGAGGAATGCAGGCCTCAGTTTGCTTTCACCTGGAGAGGAATCCAGTACACTTTCAACAGACTGCCAATGGGCTGGATCCACAGCTCAAGCATCTGTCATGCAGTGATCCACGATGCTCTGGAGAAAGGCGGTGCTCCAGAACACATCCAGTTCATCGACGATATCATCGTCTGGGGTAAAACTGCTGAGGAAGTCTTCGAGAAAGGTAACAAAATCATTGACATTCTTCTGAATGCAGGTTTTGCCATCAAGCGAGACAAGGTGAAAGGACCTACCACAGAGATTCAGTTTCTGGGAGTGCGGTGGCAGGATGGACGCCGACACATTCCAGTGGATGTGGTAAATAGAGTCTCTACCATGGCAAGTCCCACAAACAAACAAGAGACCCTACGTTTCTTGGGGATAGTGGGATTTTGGAGACTGCACATTCCTGGATACAGTCAGATTGTGAAACCTCTGTATGATGTGACTCGAAAGAGAAACCATTTCCACTGGGGACCTGAACAACAAGCAGCCTTTGACCAGATAAAGCAAGAGGTAATTCAAGCAATGGGTCTGGGACCTGTCCGAGATGGTCCAGACATTAAGAACATTTTGTACACGGCTGCAAGTGACAATGGTCCAACCTGGTGCTTGTGGCAAAAAGCTCCAGGTGAGACACGTGGACGACCTCTTGGTTTCTGGGGTCGAGGTTACAGAGGTTCAGAGGCTAACTACACTCCAACAGAGAAAGAAATTTTAGCTGCCTATGAAGGAGTAAAAGCATCTTCTGAAGTGATTGGAACTGAATCACAACTTCTCTTAGCTCCCAGATTACCAGTTTTAAATTGGATGTTCAAAGGCAAAGGTTCCACACCACATCATGCCACAGACTCAACATGGTCTAAGTGGATGGCTCTGATAACACAGAGAGCTCGAATGGGAAATCTTGAAAGACCTGGTCTAGTGGAGGTGATCTCAAGTTGGCCTGAAGGCATCAACTGTGCTAAACCTCCAGAGGAGAAAGTAACTCGTGCTGAGGAAGCTCCTCCTTACAATGACCTTTCTGATGATGAAAAGAAGTATGCTTTGTTCACAGACGGGTTCCTGTCGTCTTGTTGGAAACAAGCGAAGGTGGAAGTCTGCAGTGTGGAGTCCAACACGCCGAGTTGCAGAGGCGAAAGATGGAGAAGGAGAATCCAGTCAGTTCGCAGAGGTAAAAGCTGTCCAGCTAGCTCTCGACGTGGCTGAACGTGAGAGATGGCCAAAGCTTTATCTCTACACCGACTCATGGATGGTAGCCAATGCTCTATGGGGTTGGCTAAAGAACTGGAAGAAGAGTGGTTGGCAGAGAAAAGGAAAACCCATTTGGGCAGCCAACCTGTGGCAGGACATTGCTGATCGAATCGAGAGAATTCCAGTGAAAGTGAGACACATCGATGCTCACATTCCTAAGAGCAAAGCTACTGAGGAACAGCAACACAACCATCAGGCAGATCTAGCTGCAAGAGTTTCTCAAGTAGACATGGACTCTAATCTTGATCTCGACTGGAAGCACCGAGGTGAGATATTCTTAGCTCGGTGGGCTCACGATTCGTCAGGACATCAAGGCAGAGATGCAACATACCAATGGGCTCGTGACAGATCCATAGACATTTCCATGGATGCTATCACACAAGTCATCCATGACTGTGACATTTGTGCTGCTATTAAGCAGGCAAAACGACTTAAGCCCTTGTGGTATGGTGACAGATGGTCCAAGTACAAGTATGGTGAAGCTTGGCAGATTGACTACATCACTCTACCACGTTCTCGTTCTGGTAAGCAGTACGTGCTTACTATGGTAGAAGCAAACACTGGATGGTTGGAAACTTATCCAGTTCCACATGCAACTGCACGCAACACCATTCTCGGTCTGGAGAGACAGATCCTGTGGAGACACGGAACTCCAGAGAGGATTGAGTCAGACAACGGAACTCATTTCAAGAACAACCTTGTAAAGAACTGGGCAAAAGAGCACGGTATTGAGTGGATATTCCACATTCCCTACTATGCACCAGCTTCAGGGAAGATTGAACGCTACAACGGTTTTGTTGAAGACCACTCTCAAAGCCATGGGAGGTGGATCTTTGAAAAACTGGGAAAAACATTTAGCACAAACAACCTGGCTGGTAAATAGTAGAGGTTCAGTGAACCGAGCTGGACCTGCACATTCAGATTTGCTACGGAAAGTAGAAGGTGATAGAGTTCCTGTTGTTAGAGAAAAGAATCTGTTAGGTAAAACTGTTTGGGTATTTTCACCCTCAGGAGAGGCTAAACCTGTCCGAGGGGTGGTTTCAGCTGAAGGTCCGGGTCACACTTATTGGGTAATGCAAGAGAATGGTGAAATTCAGTGTGTTCCACAAAGAAATTTAACTTTAGCTGAAAGAGGTTAATTTCAAACTGTTGTATAGCTACATCGCGCCCAAAGGAAGAATCAACAAGGAATCTACGGTGCACGAACCCTGAGATCCCTGAGAGCCCTGAGTCAACTAAGAGACCCTGAGATTTCCCTGTTTCCCTTTTCTTCGCTTCGTTGGTGAAGAAATGAACTGTTTTCCATTTTTCTCATTTTCTGATTTTCTTGGACTTTTAAATCATCTACATCTGAGCATAGCCGGAATGGACTATGAACTTTACTCACGAACTGTAAATATCGTTTTGGATTGGATGGACAGTATGAACAGCCAATGAAATTGTTTAGAAGGGGTGGATTGTGGCCGGTTGACGTTGCCCCCTTAAGAAAGGGAACATGGTGGACGGAAGTTGGTAAACGGAAGGAATAGTCTAAACTAATTTCATTGGACGAGTGGGAGGAAGCACTTTTCGGAACTGGGAGTGAACTGGACATTTCCAGCACTTCTCAGTCAGTCTTGCTTCCGCCTCTTCTTCAGGCAACAGCTTTCTGTCCTGGGCTTTCTGCCAAGGCTCCGGCCTTGAGAGAAAAACAGATAACAGGCCTGTATTAACTCTTTTCCAATTAACACAAACTGCTTCTAACATTTTTTTTTCTTTCCTCTCTTTTCTCTCTCTTCCTATCCCACTCTGGGGAAAGGGGGGGAGAGAGGGGGAGAGCGGAGGTGGGGAACCCCCTCTGTCCAGAGGGGGGTCACTCTCATTTCTGTGTTACTCTGTTGTATATCTTTGTATATATTGTAGATATTGTAAATTTGTAAATAATCCCCTGCAAACCCTACATCGCTTTGTAAATATAGCTCCACTGCTTTGCTAATTCAGCTTGCGAGTTTTTTTTTCTTTTCCCTTCAATTTTTTTTTCCCTTTTACTTTACAAGGGGGAAGGGAGGAGGCTTCTCAGCCTTACCCCTTCCAACCCACCACAACATTGTTGGGGTAAAACCTAAAGGGAAAGACCTAGCACCAAATACAATTTGCCATCTGATCTAACTTCTGGAGGCAGTCAAAATGAGTATTTGAATTCTTCCCTACCTTATTCCTGTGCTGAGATACAGGCTGCTCCAACCTGCTGTAAAATGCTTGATTTCGAGAGTGAGCGAAACTAATGAAAACATTGTTGGGGTAAAACCTAAAGGGAAAGACCTAGCACCAAATACAATTTGCCATCTGATCTAACTTCTGGAGGCAGTCAAAATGAGTATTTGAATTCTTCCCTACCTTATTCCTGTGCTGAGATACAGGCTGCTCCAACCTGCTGTAAAATGCTTGATTTCGAGAGTGAGCGAAACTAATGAAAACATTGTTGGGGTAAAACCTAAAGGGAAAGACCTAGCACCAAATACAATTTGCCATCTGATCTAACTTCTGGAGGCAGTCAAAATGAGTATTTGAATTCTTCCCTACCTTATTCCTGTGCTGAGATACAGGCTGCTCCAACCTGCTGTAAAATGCTTGATTTCGAGAGTGAGCGAAACTAATGAAAACATTGTTGGGGTAAAACCTAAAGGGAAAGACCTAGCACCAAATACAATTTGCCATCTGATCTAACTTCTGGAGGCAGTCAAAATGATCCTTAGAATTCTTCCCTACCTTATTCCTGTGCTGAGATACAGGCTGCTCCAACCTGCTGTAAAATGCTTGATTTCGAGAGTGAGCGAAACTAATGAAAACATTGTTGGGGTAAAACCTAAAGGGAAAGACCTAGCACCAAATACAATTTGTCATCTGATCTAACTTCTGGAGGCAGTCAAAATGAGTATTTGAATTCTTCCCTACCTTATTCCTGTGCTGAGATACAGGCTGCTCCAACCTGCTGTAAAATGCTTGATTTCGAGAGTGAGCGAAACTAATGAAAACATTGTTGGGGTAAAACCTAAAGGGAAAGACCTAGCACCAAATACAATTTGCCATCTGATCTAACTTCTGGAGGCAGTCAAAATGAGTATTTGAATTCTTCCCTCCCTTATTCCTGTGCTGAGATACAGGCTGCTCCAACCTGCTGTAAAATGCTTGATTTCGAGAGTGAGCGAAACTAATGAAAATATTGTTGGGGTAAAACCTAAAGGGAAAGGCCTAGCACCAAATTGCATTGGCCATCTGATCTAACTTCTGGAGGCAGTCAAAATGAGTATTTGAATTCTTCCCTACCTTATTCCTGTGCTGAGATACAGGCTGCTCCAACCTGCTGTAAAATGCTTGATTTCGAGAGTGAGCGAAACTAATGAAAACATTGTTGGGGTAAAACCTAAAGGGAAAGACCTAGCACCAAATACAATTTGCCATCTGATCTAACTTCTGGAGGCAGTCAAAATGATCCTTAGAATTCTTCCCTACCTTATTCCTGTGCTGAGATACAGGCTGCTCCAACCTGCTGTAAAATGCTTGATTTCGAGAGTGAGCGAAACTAATGAAAACATTGTTGGGGTAAAACCTAAAGGGAAAGACCTAGCACCAAATACAATTTGTCATCTGATCTAACTTCTGGAGGCAGTCAAAATGAGTATTTGAATTCTTCCCTACCTTATTCCTGTGCTGAGATACAGGCTGCTCCAACCTGCTGTAAAATGCTTGATTTCGAGAGTGAGCGAAACTAATGAAAACATTGTTGGGGTAAAACCTAAAGGGAAAGACCTAGCACCAAATACAATTTGCCATCTGATCTAACTTCTGGAGGCAGTCAAAATGAGTATTTGAATTCTTCCCTCCCTTATTCCTGTGCTGAGATACAGGCTGCTCCAACCTGCTGTAAAATGCTTGATTTCGAGAGTGAGCGAAACTAATGAAAATATTGTTGGGGTAAAACCTAAAGGGAAAGGCCTAGCACCAAATTGCATTGGCCATCTGATCTAACTTCTGGAGGCAGTCAAAATGAGTATTTGAATTCTTCCCTACCTTATTCCTGTGCTGAGATACAGGCTGCTCCAACCTGCTGTAAAATGCTTGATTTCGAGAGTGAGCGAAACTAATGAAAACATTGTTGGGGTAAAACCTAAAGGGAAAGACCTAGCACCAAATACAATTTGCCATCTGATCTAACTTCTGGAGGCAGTCAAAATGAGTATTTGAATTCTTCCCTACCTTATTCCTGTGCTGAGATACAGGCTGCTCCAACCTGCTGTAAAATGCTTGATTTCGAGAGTGAGCGAAACTAATGAAAACATTGTTGGGGTAAAACCTAAAGGGAAAGGCCTAGCACCAAATTCCGTTGGCCATCTGATCTAACTTCTGGAGGCAGTCAAAATGAGTATTTGAATTCTTCCCTACCTTATTCCTGTGCTGAGATACAGGCTGCTCCAACCTGCTGTAAAATGCTTGATTTCGAGAGTGAGCGAAACTAATGAAAACATTGTTGGGGTAAAACCTAAAGGGAAAGGCCTAGCACCAAATTGCATTGGCCATCTGATCTAACTTCTGGAGGCAGTCAAAATGAGTATTTGAATTCTTCCCTACCTTATTCCTGTGCTGAGATACAGGCTGCTCCAACCTGCTGTAAAATGCTTGATTTCGAGAGTGAGCGAAACTAATGAAAACATTGTTGGGGTAAAACCTAAAGGGAAAGACCTAGCACCAAATACAATTTGCCATCTGATCTAACTTTTGGAGGCAGTCAAAATGAGTATTTGAATTCTTCCCTACCTTATTCCTGTGCTGAGATACATGCTGCTCCAACCTGCTGTAAAATGCTTGATTTCGAGAGTGAGCGAAACTAATGAAAACATTGTTGGGGTAAAACCTAAAGGGAAAGGCCTAGCACCAAATTGCATTGGCCATCTGATCTAACTTCTGGAGGCAGTCAAAATGAGTATTTGAATTCTTCCCTACCTTATTCCTGTGCTGAGATACAGGCTGCTCCAACCTGCTGTAAAATGCTTGATTTCGAGAGTGAGCGAAACTAATGAAAACATTGTTGGGGTAAAACCTAAAGGGAAAGACCTAGCACCAAATACAATTTGCCATCTGATCTAACTTCTGGAGGCAGTCAAAATGAGTATTTGAATTCTTCCCTACCTTATTCCTGTGCTGAGATACAGGCTGCTCCAACCTGCTGTAAAATGCTTGATTTCGAGAGTGAGCGAAACTAATGAAAACATTGTTGGGGTAAAACCTAAAGGGAAAGACCTAGCACCAAATACAATTTGCCATCTGATCTAACTTCTGGAGGCAATCAAAATGAGTATTTGAATTCTTCCCTACCTTATTCCTGTGCTGAGATACAGGCTGCTCCAACCTGCTGTAAAATGCTTGATTTCGAGAGTGAGCGAAACTAATGAAAACATTGTTGGGGTAAAACCTAAAGGGAAAGACCTAGCACCAAATACAATTTGCCATCTGATCTAACTTCTGGAGGCAGTCAAAATGAGTATTTGAATTCTTCCCTACCTTATTCCTGTGCTGAGATACAGGCTGCTCCAACCTGCTGTAAAATGCTTGATTTCGAGAGTGAGCGAAACTAATGAAAACATTGTTGGGGTAAAACCTAAAGGGAAAGACCTAGCACCAAATCCAATTTGCCATCTGATCTAACTTCTGGAGGCAGTCAAAATGAGTATTTGAATTCTTCCCTACCTTATTCCTGTGCTGAGATACAGGCTGCTCCAACCTGCTGTAAAATGCTTGATTTCGAGAGTGAGCGAAACTAATGAAAACATTGTTGGGGTAAAACCTAAAGGGAAAGACCTAGCACCAAATACAATTTGCCATCTGATCTAACTTCTGGAGGCAGTCAAAATGATCCTTAGAATTCTTCCCTACCTTATTCCTGTGCTGAGATACAGGCTGCTCCAACCTGCTGTAAAATGCTTGATTTCGAGAGTGAGCGAAACTAATGAAAACATTGTTGGGGTAAAACCTAAAGGGAAAGGCCTAGCACCAAATTCCGTTGGCCATCTGATCTAACTTCTGGAGGCAGTCAAAATGAGTATTTGAATTCTTCCCTACCTTATTCCTGTGCTGAGATACAGGCTGCTCCAACCTGCTGTAAAATGCTTGATTTCGAGAGTGAGCGAAACTAATGAAAACATTGTTGTGGTAAAACCTAAAGGGAAAGACCTAGCACCAAATACAATTTGCCATCTGATCTAACTTTTGGAGGCAGTCAAAATGCGTATTTGAATTCTTCCCTACCTTATTCCTGTGCTGAGATACATGCTGCTCCAACCTGCTGTAAAATGCTTGATTTCGAGAGTGAGCGAAACTAATGAAAACATTGTTGGGGTAAAACCTAAAGGGAAAGGCCTAGCACCAAATTGCATTGGCCATCTGATCTAACTTCTGGAGGCAGTCAAAATGAGTATTTGAATTCTTCCCTACCTTATTCCTGTGCTGAGATACAGGCTGCTCCAACCTGCTGTAAAATGCTTGATTTCGAGAGTGAGGGAAACTAATGAAAACATTGTTGGGGTATAACCTAAAGGGAAAGACCTAGCACCAAATACAATTTGCCATCTGATCTAACTTCTGGAGGCAGTCAAAATGAGTATTTGAATTCTTCCCTACCTTATTCCTGTGCTGAGATACAGGCTGCTCCAACCTGCTGTAAAATGCTTGATTTCGAGAGTGAGCGAAACTAATGAAAACATTGTTGGGGTAAAACCTAAAGGGAAAGACCTAGCACCAAATACAATTTGCCATCTGATCTAACTTCTGGAGGCAGTCAAAATGAGTATTTGAATTCTTCCCTACCTTATTCCTGTGCTGAGATACAGGCTGCTCCAACCTGCTGTAAAATGCTTGATTTCGAGAGTGAGCGAAACTAATGAAAACATTGTTGGGGTAAAACCTAAAGGGAAAGACCTAGCACCAAATACAATTTGCCATCTGATCTAACTTCTGGAGGCAGTCAAAATGAGTATTTGAATTCTTCCCTACCTTATTCCTGTGCTGAGATACAGGCTGCTCCAACCTGCTGTAAAATGCTTGATTTCGAGAGTGAGCGAAACTAATGAAAACATTGTTGGGGTAAAACCTAAAGGGAAAGGCCTAGCACCAAATTGCATTGGCCATCTGATCTAACTTCTGGAGGCAGTCAAAATGAGTATTTGAATTCTTCCCTACCTTATTCCTGTGCTGAGATACAGGCTGCTCCAACCTGCTGTAAAATGCTTGATTTCGAGAGTGAGCGAAACTAATGAAAACATTGTTGGGGTAAAACCTAAAGGGAAAGGCCTAGCACCAAATTGCATTGGCCATCTGATCTAACTTCTGGAGGCAGTCAAAATGAGTATTTGAATTCTTCCCTACCTTATTCCTGTGCTGAGATACAGGCTGCTCCAACCTGCTGTAAAATGCTTGATTTCGAGAGTGAGCGAAACTAATGAAAACATTGTTGGGGTAAAACCTAAAGGGAAAGACCTAGCACCAAATACAATTTGCCATCTGATCTAACTTCTGGAGGCAGTCAAAATGAGTATTTGAATTCTTCCCTACCTTATTCCTGTGCTGAGATACAGGCTGCTCCAACCTGCTGTAAAATGCTTGATTTCGAGAGTGAGCGAAACTAATGAAAACATTGTTGGGGTAAAACCTAAAGGGAAAGGCCTAGCACCAAATTGCATTGGCCATCTGATCTAACTTCTGGAGGCAGTCAAAATGATCCTTAGAATTCTTCCCTACCTTATTCCTGTGCTGAGATACAGGCTGCTCCAACCTGCTGTAAAATGCTTGATTTCGAGAGTGAGCGAAACTAATGAAAACATTGTTGGGGTAAAAGCTAAAGGGAAAGACCTAGCACCAAATACAATTTGCCATCTGATCTAACTTCTGGAGGCAGTCAAAATGATCCTTAGAATTCTTCCCTACCTTATTCCTGTGCTGAGATACAGGCTGCTCCAACCTGCTGTAAAATGCTTGATTTCGAGAGTGAGCGAAACTAATGAAAACATTGTTGGGGTAAAACCTAAAGGGAAAGACCTAGCACCAAATACAATTTGCCATCTGATCTAACTTCTGGAGGCAGTCAAAATGAGTATTTGAATTCTTCCCTACCTTATTCCTGTGCTGAGATACAGGCTGCTCCAACCTGCTGTAAAATGCTTGATTTCGAGAGTGAGCGAAACTAATGAAAACATTGTTGGGGTAAAACCTAAAGGGAAAGGCCTAGCACCAAATACAATTTGCCATCTGATCTAACTTCTGGAGGCAGTCAAAATGAGTATTTGAATTCTTCCCTACCTTATTCCTGTGCTGAGATACAGGCTGCTCCAACCTGCTGTAAAATGCTTGATTTCGAGAGTGAGCGAAACTAATGAAAACATTGTTGGGGTAAAACCTAAAGGGAAAGGCCTAGCACCAAATTGCATTGGCCATCTGATCTAACTTCTGGAGGCAGTCAAAATGAGTATTTGAATTCTTCCCTACCTTATTCCTGTGCTGAGATACAGGCTGCTCCAACCTGCTGTAAAATGCTTGATTTCGAGAGTGAGCGAAACTAATGAAAACATTGTTGGGGTAAAACCTAAAGGGAAAGACCTAGCACCAAATACAATTTGCCATCTGATCTAACTTCTGGAGGCAGTCAAAATGAGTATTTGAATTCTTCCCTACCTTATTCCTGTGCTGAGATACAGGCTGCTCCAACCTGCTGTAAAATGCTTGATTTCGAGAGTGAGCGAAACTAATGAAAACATTGTTGGGGTAAAACCTAAAGGGAAAGGCCTAGCACCAAATTGCATTGGCCATCTGATCTAACTTCTGGAGGCAGTCAAAATGAGTATTTGAATTCTTCCCTCCCTTATTCCTGTGCTGAGATACAGGCTGCTCCAACCTGCTGTAAAATGCTTGATTTCGAGAGTGAGCGAAACTAATGAAAACATTGTTGGGGTAAAACCTAAAGGGAAAGACCTAGCACCAAATACAATTTGCCATCTGATCTAACTTCTGGAGGCAGTCAAAATGAGTATTTGAATTCTTCCCTACCTTATTCCTGTGCTGAGATACAGGCTGCTCCAACCTGCTGTAAAATGCTTGATTTCGAGAGTGAGCGAAACTAATGAAAACATTGTTGGGGTAAAACCTAAAGGGAAAGACCTAGCACCAAATACAATTTGCCATCTGATCTAACTTCTGGAGGCAGTCAAAATGAGTATTTGAATTCTTCCCTACCTTATTCCTGTGCTGAGATACAGGCTGCTCCAACCTGCTGTAAAATGCTTGATTTCGAGAATGAGCGAAACTAATGAAAACATTGTTGGGGTAAAACCTAAAGGGAAAGGCCTAGCACCAAATTGCATTGGCCATCTGATCTAACTTCTGGAGGCAGTCAAAATGAGTATTTGAATTCTTCCCTACCTTATTCCTGTGCTGAGATACAGGCTGCTCCAACCTGCTGTAAAATGCTTGATTTCGAGAGTGAGCGAAACTAATGAAAACATTGTTGGGGTAAAACCTAAAGGGAAAGGCCTAGCACCAAATACAATTTGCCATCTGATCTAACTTCTGGAGGCAGTCAAAATGAGTATTTGAATTCTTCCCTACCTTATTCCTGTGCTGAGATACAGGCTGCTCCAACCTGCTGTAAAATGCTTGATTTCGAGAGTGAGCGAAACTAATGAAAACATTGTTGGGGTAAAACCTAAAGGGAAAGACCTAGCACCAAATACAATTTGCCATCTGATCTAACTTCTGGAGGCAGTCAAAATGAGTATTTGAATTCTTCCCTACCTTATTCCTGTGCTGAGATACAGGCTGCTCCAACCTGCTGTAAAATGCTTGATTTCGAGAGTGAGCGAAACTAATGAAAACATTGTTGGGGTAAAACCTAAAGGGAAAGGCCTAGCACCAAATTGCATTGGCCATCTGATCTAACTTCTGGAGGCAGTCAAAATGAGTATTTGAATTCTTCCCTCCCTTATTCCTGTGCTGAGATACAGGCTGCTCCAACCTGCTGTAAAATGCTTGATTTCGAGAGTGAGCGAAACTAATGAAAACATTGTTGGGGTAAAACCTAAAGGGAAAGACCTAGCACCAAATACAATTTGCCATCTGATCTAACTTCTGGAGGCAGTCAAAATGAGTATTTGAATTCTTCCCTACCTTATTCCTGTGCTGAGATACAGGCTGCTCCAACCTGCTGTAAAATGCTTGATTTCGAGAGTGAGCGAAACTAATGAAAACATTGTTGGGGTAAAACCTAAAGGGAAAGACCTAGCACCAAATACAATTTGCCATCTGATCTAACTTCTGGAGGCAGTCAAAATGAGTATTTGAATTCTTCCCTACCTTATTCCTGTGCTGAGATACAGGCTGCTCCAACCTGCTGTAAAATGCTTGATTTCGAGAGTGAGCGAAACTAATGAAAACATTGTTGGGGTAAAACCTAAAGGGAAAGACCTAGCACCAAATACAATTTGCCATCTGATCTAACTTCTGGAGGCAGTCAAAATGAGTATTTGAATTCTTCCCTCCCTTATTCCTGTGCTGAGATACAGGCTGCTCCAACCTGCTGTAAAATGCTTGATTTCGAGAGTGAGCGAAACTAATGAAAACATTGTTGGGGTAAAACCTAAAGGGAAAGACCTAGCACCAAATACAATTTGCCATCTGATCTAACTTCTGGAGGCAGTCAAAATGAGTATTTGAATTCTTCCCTACCTTATTCCTGTGCTGAGATACAGGCTGCTCCAACCTGCTGTAAAATGCTTGATTTCGAGAGTGAGCGAAACTAATGAAAACATTGTTGGGGTAAAACCTAAAGGGAAAGACCTAGCACCAAATACAATTTGCCATCTGATCTAACTTCTGGAGGCAGTCAAAATGATCCTTAGAATTCTTCCCTACCTTATTCCTGTGCTGAGATACAGGCTGCTCCAACCTGCTGTAAAATGCTTGATTTCGAGAGTGAGCGAAACTAATGAAAACATTGTTGGGGTAAAACCTAAAGGGAAAGACCTAGCACCAAATACAATTTGTCATCTGATCTAACTTCTGGAGGCAGTCAAAATGAGTATTTGAATTCTTCCCTACCTTATTCCTGTGCTGAGATACAGGCTGCTCCAACCTGCTGTAAAATGCTTGATTTCGAGAGTGAGCGAAACTAATGAAAACATTGTTGGGGTAAAACCTAAAGGGAAAGACCTAGCACCAAATACAATTTGCCATCTGATCTAACTTCTGGAGGCAGTCAAAATGAGTATTTGAATTCTTCCCTCCCTTATTCCTGTGCTGAGATACAGGCTGCTCCAACCTGCTGTAAAATGCTTGATTTCGAGAGTGAGCGAAACTAATGAAAATATTGTTGGGGTAAAACCTAAAGGGAAAGGCCTAGCACCAAATTGCATTGGCCATCTGATCTAACTTCTGGAGGCAGTCAAAATGAGTATTTGAATTCTTCCCTACCTTATTCCTGTGCTGAGATACAGGCTGCTCCAACCTGCTGTAAAATGCTTGATTTCGAGAGTGAGCGAAACTAATGAAAACATTGTTGGGGTAAAACCTAAAGGGAAAGGCCTAGCACCAAATTCCGTTGGCCATCTGATCTAACTTCTGGAGGCAGTCAAAATGATCCTTAGAATTCTTCCCTACCTTATTCCTGTGCTGAGATACAGGCTGCTCCAACCTGCTGTAAAATGCTTGATTTCGAGAGTGAGCGAAACTAATGAAAACATTGTTGGGGTAAAACCTAAAGGGAAAGACCTAGCACCAAATCCAATTTGCCATCTGATCTAACTTCTGGAGGCAGTCAAAATGAGTATTTGAATTCTTCCCTACCTTATTCCTGTGCTGAGATACAGGCTGCTCCAACCTGCTGTAAAATGCTTGATTTCGAGAGTGAGCGAAACTAATGAAAACATTGTTGGGGTAAAACCTAAAGGGAAAGACCTAGCACCAAATACAATTTGCCATCTGATCTAACTTCTGGAGGCAGTCAAAATGATCCTTAGAATTCTTCCCTACCTTATTCCTGTGCTGAGATACAGGCTGCTCCAACCTGCTGTAAAATGCTTGATTTCGAGAGTGAGCGAAACTAATGAAAACATTGTTGGGGTAAAACCTAAAGGGAAAGGCCTAGCACCAAATTCCGTTGGCCATCTGATCTAACTTCTGGAGGCAGTCAAAATGATCCTTAGAATTCTTCCCTACCTTATTCCTGTGCTGAGATACAGGCTGCTCCAACCTGCTGTAAAATGCTTGATTTCAAGAGTGAGCGAAACTAATGAAAACATTGTTGGGGTAAAACCTAAAGGGAAAGGCCTAGCACCAAATTGCATTGGCCATCTGATCTAACTTCTGGAGGCAGTCAAAATGAGTATTTGAATTCTTCCCTACCTTATTCCTGTGCTGAGATACAGGCTGCTCCAACCTGCTGTAAAATGCTTGATTTCGAGAGTGAGCGAAACTAATGAAAACATTGTTGTGGTAAAACCTAAAGGGAAAGACCTAGCACCAAATACAATTTGCCATCTGATCTAACTTTTGGAGGCAGTCAAAATGAGTATTTGAATTCTTCCCTACCTTATTCCTGTGCTGAGATACATGCTGCTCCAACCTGCTGTAAAATGCTTGATTTCGAGAGTGAGCGAAACTAATGAAAACATTGTTGGGGTAAAACCTAAAGGGAAAGGCCTAGCACCAAATTGCATTGGCCATCTGATCTAACTTCTGGAGGCAGTCAAAATGAGTATTTGAATTCTTCCCTACCTTATTCCTGTGCTGAGATACAGGCTGCTCCAACCTGCTGTAAAATGCTTGATTTCGAGAGTGAGGGAAACTAATGAAAACATTGTTGGGGTATAACCTAAAGGGAAAGACCTAGCACCAAATACAATTTGCCATCTGATCTAACTTCTGGAGGCAGTCAAAATGAGTATTTGAATTCTTCCCTACCTTATTCCTGTGCTGAGATACAGGCTGCTCCAACCTGCTGTAAAATGCTTGATTTCGAGAGTGAGCGAAACTAATGAAAACATTGTTGGGGTAAAACCTAAAGGGAAAGACCTAGCACCAAATACAATTTGCCATCTGATCTAACTTCTGGAGGCAGTCAAAATGAGTATTTGAATTCTTCCCTACCTTATTCCTGTGCTGAGATACAGGCTGCTCCAACCTGCTGTAAAATGCTTGATTTCGAGAGTGAGCGAAACTAATGAAAACATTGTTGGGGTAAAACCTAAAGGGAAAGACCTAGCACCAAATACAATTTGCCATCTGATCTAACTTCTGGAGGCAGTCAAAATGAGTATTTGAATTCTTCCCTACCTTATTCCTGTGCTGAGATACAGGCTGCTCCAACCTGCTGTAAAATGCTTGATTTCGAGAGTGAGCGAAACTAATGAAAACATTGTTGGGGTAAAACCTAAAGGGAAAGACCTAGCACCAAATCCAATTTGCCATCTGATCTAACTTCTGGAGGCAGTCAAAATGATCCTTAGAATTCTTCCCTACCTTATTCCTGTGCTGAGATACAGGCTGCTCCAACCTGCTGTAAAATGCTTGATTTCGAGAGTGAGCGAAACTAATGAAAATATTGTTGGGGTAAAACCTAAAGGGAAAGGCCTAGCACCAAATTGCATTGGCCATCTGATCTAACTTCTGGAGGCAGTCAAAATGAGTATTTGAATTCTTCCCTACCTTATTCCTGTGCTGAGATACAGGCTGCTCCAACCTGCTGTAAAATGCTTGATTTCGAGAGTGAGCGAAACTAATGAAAACATTGTTGGGGTAAAACCTAAAGGGAAAGGCCTAGCACCAAATTCCGTTGGCCATCTGATCTAACTTCTGGAGGCAGTCAAAATGATCCTTAGAATTCTTCCCTACCTTATTCCTGTGCTGAGATACAGGCTGCTCCAACCTGCTGTAAAATGCTTGATTTCGAGAGTGAGCGAAACTAATGAAAACATTGTTGGGGTAAAACCTAAAGGGAAAGGCCTAGCACCAAATTGCATTGGCCATCTGATCTAACTTCTGGAGGCAGTCAAAATGAGTATTTGAATTCTTCCCTACCTTATTCCTGTGCTGAGATACAGGCTGCTCCAACCTGCTGTAAAATGCTTGATTTCGAGAGTGAGCGAAACTAATGAAAACATTGTTGGGGTAAAACCTAAAGGGAAAGACCTAGCACCAAATACAATTTGCCATCTGATCTAACTTTTGGAGGCAGTCAAAATGAGTATTTGAATTCTTCCCTACCTTATTCCTGTGCTGAGATACATGCTGCTCCAACCTGCTGTAAAATGCTTGATTTCGAGAGTGAGCGAAACTAATGAAAACATTGTTGGGGTAAAACCTAAAGGGAAAGGCCTAGCACCAAATTGCATTGGCCATCTGATCTAACTTCTGGAGGCAGTCAAAATGAGTATTTGAATTCTTCCCTACCTTATTCCTGTGCTGAGATACAGGCTGCTCCAACCTGCTGTAAAATGCTTGATTTCGAGAGTGAGCGAAACTAATGAAAACATTGTTGGGGTAAAACCTAAAGGGAAAGACCTAGCACCAAATACAATTTGCCATCTGATCTAACTTCTGGAGGCAGTCAAAATGAGTATTTGAATTCTTCCCTACCTTATTCCTGTGCTGAGATACAGGCTGCTCCAACCTGCTGTAAAATGCTTGATTTCGAGAGTGAGCGAAACTAATGAAAACATTGTTGGGGTAAAACCTAAAGGGAAAGACCTAGCACCAAATACAATTTGCCATCTGATCTAACTTCTGGAGGCAGTCAAAATGAGTATTTGAATTCTTCCCTACCTTATTCCTGTGCTGAGATACAGGCTGCTCCAACCTGCTGTAAAATGCTTGATTTCGAGAGTGAGCGAAACTAATGAAAACATTGTTGGGGTAAAACCTAAAGGGAAAGACCTAGCACCAAATACAATTTGCCATCTGATCTAACTTCTGGAGGCAGTCAAAATGATCCTTAGAATTCTTCCCTACCTTATTCCTGTGCTGAGATACAGGCTGCTCCAACCTGCTGTAAAATGCTTGATTTCGAGAGTGAGCGAAACTAATGAAAACATTGTTGGGGTAAAACCTAAAGGGAAAGGCCTAGCACCAAATTCCGTTGGCCATCTGATCTAACTTCTGGAGGCAGTCAAAATGATCCTTAGAATTCTTCCCTACCTTATTCCTGTGCTGAGATACAGGCTGCTCCAACCTGCTGTAAAATGCTTGATTTCAAGAGTGAGCGAAACTAATGAAAACATTGTTGGGGTAAAACCTAAAGGGAAAGGCCTAGCACCAAATTGCATTGGCCATCTGATCTAACTTCTGGAGGCAGTCAAAATGAGTATTTGAATTCT
Organism: Melanerpes formicivorus; assembly: GCF_026170545.1. Taxonomy (NCBI): domain Eukaryota; kingdom Metazoa; phylum Chordata; class Aves; order Piciformes; family Picidae; genus Melanerpes; species Melanerpes formicivorus. Next base: position 19,327 of record NW_027143305.1, read on the forward strand.
TCCCTACCTTATTCCTGTGCTGAGATACAGGCTGCTCCAACCTGCTGTAAAATGCTTGATTTCGAGAGTGAGCGAAACTAATGAAAACATTGTTGTGGTAAAACCTAAAGGGAAAGACCTAGCACCAAATACAATTTGCCATCTGATCTAACTTTTGGAGGCAGTCAAAATGAGTATTTGAATTCTTCCCTACCTTATTCCTGTGCTGAGATACATGCTGCTCCAACCTGCTGTAAAATGCTTGATTTCGAGAGTGAGCGAAACTAATGAAAACATTGTTGGGGTAAAACCTAAAGGGAAAGGCCTAGCACCAAATTGCATTGGCCATCTGATCTAACTTCTGGAGGCAGTCAAAATGAGTATTTGAATTCTTCCCTACCTTATTCCTGTGCTGAGATACAGGCTGCTCCAACCTGCTGTAAAATGCTTGATTTCGAGAGTGAGGGAAACTAATGAAAACATTGTTGGGGTATAACCTAAAGGGAAAGACCTAGCACCAAATACAATTTGCCATCTGATCTAACTTCTGGAGGCAGTCAAAATGAGTATTTGAATTCTTCCCTACCTTATTCCTGTGCTGAGATACAGGCTGCTCCAACCTGCTGTAAAATGCTTGATTTCGAGAGTGAGCGAAACTAATGAAAACATTGTTGGGGTAAAACCTAAAGGGAAAGACCTAGCACCAAATACAATTTGCCATCTGATCTAACTTCTGGAGGCAGTCAAAATGAGTATTTGAATTCTTCCCTACCTTATTCCTGTGCTGAGATACAGGCTGCTCCAACCTGCTGTAAAATGCTTGATTTCGAGAGTGAGCGAAACTAATGAAAACATTGTTGGGGTAAAACCTAAAGGGAAAGACCTAGCACCAAATACAATTTGCCATCTGATCTAACTTCTGGAGGCAGTCAAAATGAGTATTTGAATTCTTCCCTACCTTATTCCTGTGCTGAGATACAGGCTGCTCCAACCTGCTGTAAAATGCTTGATTTCGAGAGTGAGCGAAACTAATGAAAACATTGTTGGGGTAAAACCTAAAGGGAAAGACCTAGCACCAAATACAATTTGCCATCTGATCTAACTTCTGGAGGCAGTCAAAATGATCCTTAGAATTCTTCCCTACCTTATTCCTGTGCTGAGATACAGGCTGCTCCAACCTGCTGTAAAATGCTTGATTTCGAGAGTGAGCGAAACTAATGAAAACATTGTTGGGGTAAAACCTAAAGGGAAAGACCTAGCACCAAATACAATTTGCCATCTGATCTAACTTCTGGAGGCAGTCAAAATGATCCTTATAATTCTTCCCTACCTTATTCCTGTGCTGAGATACAGGCTGCTCCAACCTGCTGTAAAATGCTTGATTTCGAGAGTGAGCGAAACTAATGAAAACATTGTTGGGGTAAAACCTAAAGGGAAAGACCTAGCACCAAATACAATTTGCCATCTGATCTAACTTCTGGAGGCAGTCAAAATGAGTATTTGAATTCTTCCCTCCCTTATTCCTGTGCTGAGATACAGGCTGCTCCAACCTGCTGTAAAATGCTTGATTTCGAGAGTGAGCGAAACTAATGAAAACATTGTTGGGGTAAAACCTAAAGGGAAAGGCCTAGCACCAAATTGCATTGGCCATCTGATCTAACTTCTGGAGGCAGTCAAAATGAGTATTTGAATTCTTCCCTACCTTATTCCTGTGCTGAGATACAGGCTGCTCCAACCTGCTGTAAAATGCTTGATTTCGAGAGTGAGCGAAACTAATGAAAACATTGTTGGGGTAAAACCTAAAGGGAAAGACCTAGCACCAAATACAATTTGCCATCTGATCTAACTTCTGGAGGCAGTCAAAATGATCCTTAGAATTCTTCCCTACCTTATTCCTGTGCTGAGATACAGGCTGCTCCAACCTGCTGTAAAATGCTTGATTTCGAGAGTGAGCGAAACTAATGAAAACATTGTTGGGGTAAAACCTAAAGGGAAAGACCTAGCACCAAATACAATTTGCCATCTGATCTAACTTCTGGAGGCAGTCAAAATGAGTATTTGAATTCTTCCCTACCTTATTCCTGTGCTGAGATACAGGCTGCTCCAACCTGCTGGAAAATGCTTGATTTTGAGAGTGAGCGAAACTAATGAAAACTATGTTGGGGTAAAACCTAAAGGGAAAGACCTAGCACCAAATACAATTTGCCATCTGATCTAACTTCTGGAGGCAGTCAAAATGAGTATTTGAATTCTTCCCTCCCTTATTCCTGTGCTGAGATACAGGCTGCTCCAACCTGCTGTAAAATGCTTGATTTCGAGAGTGAGCGAAACTAATGAAAACATTGTTGGGGTAAAACCTAAAGGGAAAGGCCTAGCACCAAATTCCGTTGCCCATCTGATCTAACTTCTGGAGGCAGTCAAAATGAGTATTTGAATTCTTCCCTACCTTATTCCTGTGCTGAGATACAGGCTGCTCCAACCTGCTGTAAAATGCTTGATTTCGAGAGTGAGCGAAACTAATGAAAACATTGTTGGGGTAAAACCTAAAGGGAAAGACCTAGCACCAAATACAATTTGCCATCTGATCTAACTTTTGGAGGCAGTCAAAATGAGTATTTGAATTCTTCCCTACCTTATTCCTGTGCTGAGATACATGCTGCTCCAACCTGCTGTAAAATGCTTGATTTCGAGAGTGAGCGAAACTAATGAAAACATTGTTGGGGTAAAACCTAAAGGGAAAGACCTAGCACCAAATTGCATTGGCCATCTGATCTAACTTCTGGAGGCAGTCAAAATGATCCTTAGAATTCTTCCCTACCTTATTCCTGTGCTGAGATACAGGCTGCTCCAACCTGCTGTAAAATGCTTGATTTCGAGAGTGAGCGAAACTAATGAAAACATTGTTGGGGTAAAACCTAAAGGGAAAGACCTAGCACCAAATACAATTTGCCATCTGATCTAACTTCTGGAGGCAGTCAAAATGATCCTTAGAATTCTTCCCTACCTTATTCCTGTGCTGAGATACAGGCTGCTCCAACCTGCTGTAAAATGCTTGATTTCGAGAGTGAGCGAAACTAATGAAAACATTGTTGGGGTAAAACCTAAAGGGAAAGACCTAGCACCAAATACAATTTGCCATCTGATCTAACTTCTGGAGGCAGTCAAAATGAGTATTTGAATTCTTCCCTACCTTATTCCTGTGCTGAGATACAGGCTGCTCCAACCTGCTGTAAAATGCTTGATTTCGAGAGTGAGCGAAACTAATGAAAACATTGTTAGGGTAAAACCTAAAGGGAAAGACCTAGCACCAAATACAATTTGCCATCTGATCTAACTTCTGGAGGCAGTCAAAATGAGTATTTGAATTCTTCCCTACCTTATTCCTGTGCTGAGATACAGGCTGCTCCAACCTGCTGTAAAATGCTTGATTTCGAGAGTGAGCGAAACTAATGAAAACATTGTTGGGGTAAAACCTAAAGGGAAAGGCCTAGCACCAAATACAACTTCCCATCTGATCTAACTTCTGGAGGCAGTCAAAATGAGTATTTGAATTCTTCCCTACCTTATTCCTGTGCTGAGATACAGGCTGCTCCAACCTGCTGTAAAATGCTTGATTTCGAGAGTGAGCGAAACTAATGAAAACATTGTTGGGGTAAAACCTAAAGGGAAAGACCTAGCACCAAATACAATTTGCCATCTGATCTAACTTCTGGAGGCAGTCAAAATGATCCTTAGAATTCTTCCCTACCTTATTCCTGTGCTGAGATACAGGCTGCTCCAACCTGCTGTAAAATGCTTGATTTCGAGAGTGAGCGAAACTAATGAAAACATTGTTGGGGTAAAACCTAAAGGGAAAGGCCTAGCACCAAATTGCATTGGCCATCTGATCTAACTTCTGGAGGCAGTCAAAATGAGTATTTGAATTCTTCCCTACCTTATTCCTGTGCTGAGATACAGGCTGCTCCAACCTGCTGTAAAATGCTTGATTTCGAGAGTGAGCGAAACTAATGAAAACATTGTTGGGGTAAAACCTAAAGGGAAAGACCTAGCACCAAATACAATTTGCCATCTGATCTAACTTCTGGAGGCAGTCAAAATGAGTATTTGAATTCTTCCCTACCTTATTCCTGTGCTGAGATACAGGCTGCTCCAACCTGCTGTAAAATGCTTGATTTCGAGAGTGAGCGAAACTAATGAAAACATTGTTGGGGTAAAACCTAAAGGGAAAGGCCTAGCACCAAATTGCATTGGCCATCTGATCTAACTTCTGGAGGCAGTCAAAATGAGTATTTGAATTCTTCCCTCCCTTATTCCTGTGCTGAGATACAGGCTGCTCCAACCTGCTGTAAAATGCTTGATTTCGAGAGTGAGCGAAACTAATGAAAACATTGTTGGGGTAAAACCTAAAGGGAAAGACCTAACACCAAATTGCATTGGCCATCTGATCTAACTTCTGGAGGCAGTCAAAATGATCCTTAGAATTCTTCCCTACCTTATTCCTGTGCTGAGATACAGGCTGCTCCAACCTGCTGTAAAATGCTTGATTTCGAGAGTGAGCGAAACTAATGAAAACATTGTTGGGGTAAAACCTAAAGGGAAAGACCTAGCACCAAATACAATTTGCCATCTGATCTAACTTCTGGAGGCAGTCAAAATGAGTATTTGAATTCTTCCCTACCTTATTCCTGTGCTGAGATACAGGCTGCTCCAACCTGCTGTAAAATGCTTGATTTCGAGAGTGAGCGAAAGTAATGAAAACATTGTTGGGGTAAAACCTAAAGGGAAAGACCTAGCACCAAATACAATTTGCCATCTGATCTAACTTCTGGAGGCAGTCAAAATGAGTATTTGAATTCTTCCCTCCCTTATTCCTGTGCTGAGATACAGGCTGCTCCAACCTGCTGTAAAATGCTTGATTTCGAGAGTGAGCGAAACTAATGAAAACATTGTTGGGGTAAAACCTAAAGGGAAAGACCTAGCACCAAATACAATTTGCCATCTGATCTAACTTCTGGAGGCAGTCAAAATGATCCTTAGAATTCTTCCCTACCTTATTCCTGTGCTGAGATACAGGCTGCTCCAACCTGCTGTAAAATGCTTGATTTCGAGAGTGAGCGAAACTAATGAAAACATTGTTGGGGTAAAACCTAAAGGGAAAGACCTAGCACCAAATACAATTTGCCATCTGATCTAACTTCTGGAGGCAGTCAAAATGAGTATTTGAATTCTTCCCTACCTTATTCCTGTACTGAGATACAGGCTGCTCCAACCTGCTGTAAAATGCTTGATTTCGAGAGTGAGCGAAACTAATGAAAACATTGTTGGGGTAAAACCTAAAGGGAAAGACCTAGCACCAAATACAATTTGCCATCTGATCTAACTTCTGGAGGCAGTCAAAATGAGTATTTGAATTCTTCCCTACCTTATTCCTGTGCTGAGATACAGGCTGCTCCAACCTGCTGTAAAATGCTTGATTTCGAGAGTGAGCGAAACTAATGAAAACATTGTTGGGGTAAAACCTAAAGGGAAAGACCTAGCACCAAATCCAATTTGCCATCTGATCTAACTTCTGGAGGCAGTCAAAATGATCCTTAGAATTCTTCCCTACCTTATTCCTGTGCTGAGATACAGGCTGCTCCAACCTGCTGTAAAATGCTTGATTTCGAGAGTGAGCGAAACTAATGAAAACATTGTTGGGGTAAAACCTAAAGGGAAAGACCTAGCACCAAATTGAATTGGCCATCTGATCTAACTTCTGGAGGCAGTCAAAATGAGTATTTGAATTCTTCCCTACCTTATTCCTGTGCTGAGATACAGGCTGCTCCAACCTGCTGTAAAATGCTTGATTTCGAGAGTGAGCGAAACTAATGAAAACATTGTTGGGGTAAAACCTAAAGGGAAAGACCTAGCACCAAATACAATTTGCCATCTGATCTAACTTCTGGAGGCAGTCAAAATGATCCTTAGAATTCTTCCCTACCTTATTCCTGTGCTGAGATACAGGCTGCTCCAACCTGCTGTAAAATGCTTGATTTCGAGAGTGAGCGAAACTAATGAAAACATTGTTGGGGTAAAACCTAAAGGGAAAGACCTAGCACCAAATCCAATTTGCCATCTGATCTAACTTCTGGAGGCAGTCAAAATGATCCTTAGAATTCTTCCCTACCTTATTCCTGTGCTGAGATACAGGCTGCTCCAACCTGCTGTAAAATGCTTGATTTCGAGAGTGAGCGAAACTAATGAAAACATTGTTGGGGTAAAACCTAAAGGGAAAGACCTAGCACCAAATACAATTTGCCATCTGATCTAACTTCTGGAGGCAGTCAAAATGATCCTTAGAATTCTTCCCTCCCTTATTCCTGTGCTGAGATACAGGCTGCTCCAACCTGCTGTAAAATGCTTGATTTCGAGAGTGAGCGAAACTAATGAAAACATTGTTGGGGTAAAACCTAAAGGGAAAGACCTAGCACCAAATACAACTTGCCATCTGATCTAACTTCTGGAGGCAGTCAAAATGATCCTTAGAATTCTTCCCTACCTTATTCCTGTGCTGAGATACAGGCTGCTCCAACCTGCTGTAAAATGCTTGATTTCGAGAGTGAGCGAAACTAATGAAAACATTGTTGGGGTAAAACCTAAAGGGAAAGACCTAGCACCAAATACAATTTGCCATCTGATCTAACTTCTGGAGGCAGTCAAAATGATCCTTAGAATTCTTCCCTACCTTATTCCTGTGCTGAGATACAGGCTGCTCCAACCTGCTGTAAAATGCTTGATTTCGAGAGTGAGCGAAACTAATGAAAACATTGTTGGGGTAAAACCTAAAGGGAAAGACCTAGCACCAAATACAATTTGCCATCTGATCTAACTTCTGGAGGCAGTCAAAATGAGTATTTGAATTCTTCCCTACCTTATTCCTGTGCTGAGATACAGGCTGCTCCAACCTGCTGTAAAATGCTTGATTTCGAGAGTGAGCGAAACTAATGAAAACATTGTTGGGGTAAAACCTAAAGGGAAAGACCTAGCACCAAATACAATTTGCCATCTGATCTAACTTCTGGAGGCAGTCAAAATGAGTATTTGAATTCTTCCCTACCTTATTCCTGTGCTGAGATACAGGCTGCTCCAACCTGCTGTAAAATGCTTGATTTCGAGAGTGAGCGAAACTAATGAAAACATTGTTGGGGGTAAAACCTAAAGGGAAAGACCTAGCACCAAATACAATTTGCCATCTGATCTAACTTCTGGAGGCAGTCAAAATGATCCTTATAATTCTTCCCTACCTTATTCCTGTGCTGAGATACAGGCTGCTCCAACCTGCTGTAAAATGCTTGATTTCGAGAGTGAGCGAAACTAATGAAAACATTGTTGGGGTAAAACCTAAAGGGAAAGACCTAGCACCAAATACAATTTGCCATCTGATCTAACTTCTGGAGGCAGTCAAAATGATCCTTAGAATTCTTCCCTACCTTATTCCTGTGCTGAGATACAGGCTGCTCCAACCTGCTGTAAAATGCTTGATTTCGAGAGTGAGCGAAACTAATGAAAACATTGTTGGGGTAAAACCTAAAGGGAAAGACCTAGCACCAAATACAATTTGCCATCTGATCTAACTTCTGGAGGCAGTCAAAATGAGTATTTGAATTCTTCCCTACCTTATTCCTGTGCTGAGATACAGGCTGCTCCAACCTGCTGTAAAATGCTTGATTTCGAGAGTGAGCGAAACTAATGAAAACATTGTTGGGGTAAAACCTAAAGGGAAAGACCTAGCACCAAATACAATTTGCCATCTGATCTAACTTCTGGAGGCAGTCAAAATGAGTATTTGAATTCTTCCCTCCCTTATTCCTGTGCTGAGATACAGGCTGCTCCAACCTGCTGTAAAATGCTTGATTTCGAGAGTGAGCGAAACTAATGAAAACATTGTTGGGGTAAAACCTAAAGGGAAAGACCTAGCACCAAATACAATTTGCCATCTGATCTAACTTCTGGAGGCAGTCAAAATGATCCTTATAATTCTTCCCTACCTTATTCCTGTGCTGAGATACAGGCTGCTCCAACCTGCTGTAAAATGCTTGATTTCGAGAGTGAGCGAAACTAATGAAAACATTGTTGGGGTAAAACCTAAAGGGAAAGACCTAGCACCAAATCCAATTTGCCATCTGATCTAACTTCTGGAGGCAGTCAAAATGAGTATTTGAATTCTTCCCTACCTTATTCCTGTGCTGAGATACAGGCTGCTCCAACCTGCTGTAAAATGCTTGATTTCGAGAGTGAGCGAAACTAATGAAAACATTGTTGGGGTAAAACCTAAAGGGAAAGACCTAGCACCAAATTGAATTGGCCATCTGATCTAACTTCTGGAGGCAGTCAAAATGAGTATTTGAATTCTTCCCTACCTTATTCCTGTGCTGAGATACAGGCTGCTCCAACCTGCTGTAAAATGCTTGATTTCGAGAGTGAGCGAAACTAATGAAAACATTGTTGGGGTAAAACCTAAAGGGAAAGACCTAGCACCAAATACAATTTGCCATCTGATCTAACTTCTGGAGGCAGTCAAAATGAGTATTTGAATTCTTCCCTACCTTATTCCTGTGCTGAGATACAGGCTGCTCCAACCTGCTGTAAAATGCTTGATTTCGAGAGTGAGCGAAACTAATGAAAACATTGTTGGGGTAAAACCTAAAGGGAAAGACCTAGCACCAAATACAATTTGCCATCTGATCTAACTTCTGGAGGCAGTCAAAATGAGTATTTGAATTCTTCCCTACCTTATTCCTGTGCTGAGATACAGGCTGCTCCAACCTGCTGTAAAATGCTTGATTTCGAGAGTGAGCGAAACTAATGAAAACATTGTTGGGGTAAAACCTAAAGGGAAAGACCTAGCACCAAATACAATTTGCCATCTGATCTAACTTCTGGAGGCAGTCAAAATGATCCTTAGAATTCTTCCCTACCTTATTCCTGTGCTGAGATACAGGCTGCTCCAACCTGCTGTAAAATGCTTGATTTCGAGAGTGAGCGAAACTAATGAAAACATTGTTGGGGTAAAACCTAAAGGGAAAGACCTAGCACCAAATACAATTTGCCATCTGATCTAACTTCTGGAGGCAGTCAAAATGAGTATTTGAATTCTTCCCTACCTTATTCCTGTGCTGAGATACAGGCTGCTCCAACCTGCTGTAAAATGCTTGATTTCGAGAGTGAGCGAAACTAATGAAAACATTGTTGGGGTAAAACCTAAAGGGAAAGACCTAGCACCAAATACAATTTGCCATCTGATCTAACTTCTGGAGGCAGTCAAAATGAGTATTTGAATTCTTCCCTCCCTTATTCCTGTGCTGAGATACAGGCTGCTCCAACCTGCTGTAAAATGCTTGATTTCGAGAGTGAGCGAAACTAATGAAAACATTGTTGGGGTAAAACCTAAAGGGAAAGACCTAGCACCAAATACAATTTGCCATCTGATCTAACTTCTGGAGGCAGTCAAAATGATCCTTAGAATTCTTCCCTCCCTTATTCCTGTGCTGAGATACAGGCTGCTCCAACCTGCTGTAAAATGCTTGATTTCGAGAGTGAGCGAAACTAATGAAAACATTGTTGGGGTAAAACCTAAAGGGAAAGACCTAGCACCAAATCCAATTTGCCATCTGATCTAACTTCTGGAGGCAGTCAAAATGAGTATTTGAATTCTTCCCTACCTTATTCCTGTGCTGAGATACAGGCTGCTCCAACCTGCTGTAAAATGCTTGATTTCGAGAGTGAGCGAAACTAATGAAAACATTGTTGGGGTAAAACCTAAAGGGAAAGACCTAGCACCAAATCCAATTTGCCATCTGATCTAACTTCTGGAGGCAGTCAAAATGAGTATTTGAATTCTTCCCTCCCTTATTCCTGTGCTGAGATACAGGCTGCTCCAACCTGCTGTAAAATGCTTGATTTCGAGAGTGAGCGAAACTAATGAAAACATTGTTGGGGTAAAACCTAAAGGGAAAGACCTAGCACCAAATACAATTTGCCATCTGATTTAACTTCTGGAGGCAGTCAAAATGATCCTTAGAATTCTTCCCTCCCTTATTCCTGTGCTGAGATACAGGCTGCTCCAACCTGCTGTAAAATGCTTGATTTCGAGAGTGAGCGAAACTAATGAAAACATTGTTGGGGTAAAACCTAAAGGGAAAGACCTAGCACCAAATACAATTTGCCATCTGATCTAACTTCTGGAGGCAGTCAAAATGAGTATTTGAATTCTTCCCTACCTTATTCCTGTGCTGAGATACAGGCTGCTCCAACCTGCTGTAAAATGCTTGATTTCGAGAGTGAGCGAAACTAATGAAAACATTGTTGGGGTAAAACCTAAAGGGAAAGACCTAGCACCAAATTGAATTGGCCATCTGATCTAACTTCTGGAGGCAGTCAAAATGAGTATTTGAATTCTTCCCTACCTTATTCCTGTGCTGAGATACAGGCTGCTCCAACCTGCTGTAAAATGCTTGATTTCGAGAGTGAGCGAAACTAATGAAAACATTGTTGGGGTAAAACCTAAAGGGAAAGACCTAGCACCAAATACAATTTGCCATCTGATCTAACTTCTGGAGGCAGTCAAAATGAGTATTTGAATTCTTCCCTACCTTATTCCTGTGCTGAGATACAGGCTGCTCCAACCTGCTGTAAAATGCTTGATTTCGAGAGTGATCGCCACTAATGAAAATATTGTTGGGGTAAAACCTAAAGGGAAAGACCTAGCACCAAATACAATTTGCCATCTGATCTAACTTCTGGAGGCAGTCAAAATGATCCTTAGAATTCTTCCCTACCTTATTCCTGTGCTGAGATACAGGCTGCTCCAACCTGCTGTAAAATGCTTGATTTCGAGAGTGAGCGAAACTAATGAAAACATTGTTGGGGTAAAACCTAAAGGGAAAGACCTAGCACCAAATACAATTTGCCATCTGATCTAACTTCTGGAGGCAGTCAAAATGATCCTTAGAATTCTTCCCTACCTTATTCCTGTGCTGAGATACAGGCTGCTCCATCCTGCTGTAAAATGCTTGATTTCGAGAGCGAGCGAAACTAATGAAAACATTGTTGGGGTAAAACCTAAAGGGAAAGACCTAGCACCAAATACAATTTGCCATCTGATCTAACTTCTGGAGGCAGTCAAAATGAGTATTTGAATTCTTCCCTACCTTATTCCTGTGCTGAGATACAGGCTGCTCCAACCTGCTGTAAAATGCTTGATTTCGAGAGTGAGCGAAACTAATGAAAACATTGTTGGGGTAAAACCTAAAGGGAAAGACCTAGCACCAAATACAATTTGCCATCTGATCTAACTTTTGGAGGCAGTCAAAATGAGTATTTGAATTCTTCCCTACCTTATTCCTGTGCTGAGATACATGCTGCTCCAACCTGCTGTAAAATGCTTGATTTCGAGAGTGAGCGAAACTAATGAAAACATTGTTGGGGTAAAACCTAAAGGGAAAGGCCTAGCACCAAATTGCATTGGCCATCTGATCTAACTTCTGGAGGCAGTCAAAATGAGTATTTGAATTCTTCCCTACCTTATTCCTGTGCTGAGATACAGGCTGCTCCAACCTGCTGTAAAATGCTTGATTTCGAGAGTGAGCGAAACTAATGAAAACATTGTTGGGGTAAAACCTAAAGGGAAAGACCTAGCACCAAATACAATTTGCCATCTGATCTAACTTCTGGAGGCAGTCAAAATGAGTATTTGAATTCTTCCCTACCTTATTCCTGTGCTGAGATACAGGCTGCTCCAACCTGCTGTAAAATGCTTGATTTCGAGAGTGAGCGAAACTAATGAAAACATTGTTGGGGTAAAACCTAAAGGGAAAGGCCTAGCACCAAATACAACTTCCCATCTGATCTAACTTCTGGAGGCAGTCAAAATGAGTATTTGAATTCTTCCCTACCTTATTCCTGTGCTGAGATACAGGCTGCTCCAACCTGCTGTAAAATGCTTGATTTCGAGAGTGAGCGAAACTAATGAAAACATTGTTGGGGTAAAACCTAAAGGGAAAGACCTAGCACCAAATACAATTTGCCATCTGATCTAACTTCTGGAGGCAGTCAAAATGAGTATTTGAATTCTTCCCTACCTTATTCCTGTGCTGAGATACAGGCTGCTCCAACCTGCTGTAAAATGCTTGATTTCGAGAGTGAGCGAAACTAATGAAAACATTGTTGGGGTAAAACCTAAAGGGAAAGGCCTAGCACCAAATTGCATTGGCCATCTGATCTAACTTCTGGAGGCAGTCAAAATGAGAATTTGAATTCTTCCCTACCTTATTCCTGTGCTGAGATACAGGCTGCTCCAACCTGCTGTAAAATGCTTGATTTCGAGAGTGAGCGAAACTAATGAAAACATTGTTGGGGTAAAACCTAAAGGGAAAGACCTAGCACCAAATACAATTTGCCATCTGATCTAACTTCTGGAGGCAGTCAAAATGAGTATTTGAATTCTTCCCTACCTTATTCCTGTGCTGAGATACAGGCTGCTCCAACCTGCTGTAAAATGCTTGATTTCGAGAGTGAGCGAAACTAATGAAAACATTGTTGGGGTAAAACCTAAAGGGAAAGACCTAGCACCAAATACAATTTGCCATCTGATCTAACTTCTGGAGGCAGTCAAAATGATCCTTAGAATTCTTCCCTACCTTATTCCTGTGCTGAGATACAGGCTGCTCCAACCTGCTGTAAAATGCTTGATTTCGAGAGTGAGCGAAACTAATGAAAACATTGTTGGGGTAAAACCTAAAGGGAAAGACCTAGCACCAAATACAATTTGCCATCTGATCTAACTTCTGGAGGCAGTCAAAATGAGTATTTGAATTCTTCCCTACCTTATTCCTGTGCTGAGATACAGGCTGCTCCAACCTGCTGTAAAATGCTTGATTTCGAGAGTGAGCGAAACTAATGAAAACATTGTTGGGGTAAAACCTAAAGGGAAAGACCTAGCACCAAATTGAATTGGCCATCTGATCTAACTTCTGGAGGCAGTCAAAATGAGTATTTGAATTCTTCCCTACCTTATTCCTGTGCTGAGATACAGGCTGCTCCAACCTGCTGTAAAATGCTTGATTTCGAGAGTGAGCGAAACTAATGAAAACACTGTTGGGGTAAAACCTAAAGGGAAAGACCTAGCACCAAATACAATTTGCCATCTGATCTAACTTCTGGAGGCAGTCAAAATGAGTATTTGAATTCTTCCCTACCTTATTCCTGTGCTGAGATACAGGCTGCTCCAACCTGCTGTAAAATGCTTGATTTCGAGAGTGATCGCCACTAATGAAAATATTGTTGGGGTAAAACCTAAAGGGAAAGACCTAGCACCAAATACAATTTGCCATCTGATCTAACTTCTGGAGGCAGTCAAAATGATCCTTAGAATTCTTCCCTACCTTATTCCTGTGCTGAGATACAGGCTGCTCCAACCTGCTGTAAAATGCTTGATTTCGAGAGTGAGCGAAACTAATGAAAACATTGTTGGGGTAAAACCTAAAGGGAAAGACCTAGCACCAAATACAATTTGCCATCTGATCTAACTTCTGGAGGCAGTCAAAATGATCCTTAGAATTCTTCCCTACCTTATTCCTGTGCTGAGATACAGGCTGCTCCATCCTGCTGTAAAATGCTTGATTTCGAGAGCGAGCGAAACTAATGAAAACATTGTTGGGGTAAAACCTAAAGGGAAAGACCTAGCACCAAATACAATTTGCCATCTGATCTAACTTCTGGAGGCAGTCAAAATGAGTATTTGAATTCTTCCCTACCTTATTCCTGTGCTGAGATACAGGCTGCTCCAACCTGCTGTAAAATGCTTGATTTCGAGAGTGAGCGAAACTAATGAAAACATTGTTGGGGTAAAACCTAAAGGGAAAGACCTAGCACCAAATACAATTTGCCATCTGATCTAACTTTTGGAGGCAGTCAAAATGAGTATTTGAATTCTTCCCTACCTTATTCCTGTGCTGAGATACATGCTGCTCCAACCTGCTGTAAAATGCTTGATTTCGAGAGTGAGCGAAACTAATGAAAACATTGTTGGGGTAAAACCTAAAGGGAAAGGCCTAGCACCAAATTGCATTGGCCATCTGATCTAACTTCTGGAGGCAGTCAGAATGAGTATTTGAATTCTTCCCTACCTTATTCCTGTGCTGAGATACAGGCTGCTCCAACCTGCTGTAAAATGCTTGATTTCGAGAGTGAGCGAAACTAATGAAAACATTGTTGGGGTAAAACCTAAAGGGAAAGACCTAGCACCAAATACAATTTGCCATCTGATCTAACTTCTGGAGGCAGTCAAAATGAGTATTTGAATTCTTCCCTACCTTATTCCTGTGCTGAGATACAGGCTGCTCCAACCTGCTGTAAAATGCTTGATTTCGAGAGTGAGCGAAACTAATGAAAACATTGTTGGGGTAAAACCTAAAGGGAAAGGCCTAGCACCAAATACAACTTCCCATCTGATTTAACTTCTGGAGGCAGTCAAAATGAGTATTTGAATTCTTCCCTACCTTATTCCTGTGCTGAGATACAGGCTGCTCCAACCTGCTGTAAAATGCTGGATTTCGAGAGTGAGCGAAACTAATGAAAACATTGTTGGGGTAAAACCTAAAGGGAAAGACCTAGCACCAAATACAATTTGCCATCTGATCTAACTTCTGGAGGCAGTCAAAATGAGTATTTGAATTCTTCCCTACCTTATTCCTGTGCTGAGATACAGGCTGCTCCAACCTGCTGTAAAATGCTTGATTTCGAGAGTGAGCGAAACTAATGAAAACATTGTTGGGGTAAAACCTAAAGGGAAAGACCTAGCACCAAATACAATTTGCCATCTGATCTAACTTCTGGAGGCAGTCAAAATGAGTATTTGAATTCTTCCCTACCTTATTCCTGTGCTGAGATACAGGCTGCTCCAACCTGCTGTAAAATGCTTGATTTCGAGAGTGAGCGAAACTAATGAAAACATTGTTGGGGTAAAACCTAAAGGGAAAGACCTAGCACCAAATACAATTTGCCATCTGATCTAACTTCTGGAGGCAGTCAAAATGAGTATTTGAATTCTTCCCTACCTTATTCCTGTGCTGAGATACAGGCTGCTCCAACCTGCTGTAAAATGCTTGATTTCGAGAGTGAGCGAAACTAATGAAAACATTGTTGGGGTAAAACCTAAAGGGAAAGACCTAGCACCAAATACAATTTGCCATCTGATCTAACTTCTGGAGGCAGTCAAAATGATCCTTAGAATTCTTCCCTACCTTATTCCTGTGCTGAGATACAGGCTGCTCCAACCTGCTGTAAAATGCTTGATTTCGAGAGTGAGCGAAACTAATGAAAACATTGTTGGGGTAAAACCTAAAGGGAAAGACCTAGCACCAAATTGAATTGGCCATCTGATCTAACTTCTGGAGGCAGTCAAAATGAGTATTTGAATTCTTCCCTCCCTTATTCCTGTGCTGAGATACAGGCTGCTCCAACCTGCTGTAAAATGCTTGATTTCGAGAGTGAGCGAAACTAATGAAAACATTGTTGGGGTAAAACCTAAAGGGAAAGACCTAGCACCAAATACAATTTGCCATCTGATCTAACTTCTGGAGGCAGTCAAAATGAGTATTTGAATTCTTCCCTACCTTATTCCTGTGCTGAGATACAGGCTGCTCCAACCTGCTGTAAAATGCTTGATTTCGAGAGTGATCGCCACTAATGAAAACATTGTTGGGGTAAAACCTAAAGGGAAAGACCTAGCACCAAATACAATTTGCCATCTGATCTAACTTCTGGAGGCAGTCAAAATGATCCTTAGAATTCTTCCCTACCTTATTCCTGTGCTGAGATACAGGCTGCTCCAACCTGCTGTAAAATGCTTGATTTCGAGAGTGAGCGAAACTAATGAAAACATTGTTGGGGTAAAACCTAAAGGGAAAGACCTAGCACCAAATACAATTTGCCATCTGATCTAACTTCTGGAGGCAGTCAAAATGATCCTTAGAATTCTTCCCTACCTTATTCCTGTGCTGAGATACAGGCTGCTCCAACCTGCTGTAAAATGCTTGATTTCGAGAGTGAGCGAAACTAATGAAAACATTGTTGGGGTAAAACCTAAAGGGAAAGACCTAGCACCAAATACAACTTGCCATCTGATCTAACTTCTGGAGGCAGTCAAAATGATCCTTAGAATTCTTCCCTACCTTATTCCTGTGCTGAGATACAGGCTGCTCCAACCTGCTGTAAAATGCTTGATTTCGAGAGTGAGCGAAACTAATGAAAACATTGTTGGGGTAAAACCTAAAGGGAAAGACCTAGCACCAAATACAATTTGCCATCTGATCTAACTTCTGGAGGCAGTCAAAATGATCCTTAGAATTCTTCCCTACCTTATTCCTGTGCTGAGATACAGGCTGCTCCAACCTGCTGTAAAATGCTTGATTTCGAGAGTGAGCGAAACTAATGAAAACATTGTTGGGGTAAAACCTAAAGGGAAAGACCTAGCACCAAATACAATTTGCCATCTGATCTAACTTCTGGAGGCAGTCAAAATGAGTATTTGAATTCTTCCCTACCTTATTCCTGTGCTGAGATACAGGCTGCTCCAACCTGCTGTAAAATGCTTGATTTCGAGAGTGAGCGAAACTAATGAAAACATTGTTGGGGTAAAACCTAAAGGGAAAGACCTAGCACCAAATACAATTTGCCATCTGATCTAACTTCTGGAGGCAGTCAAAATGAGTATTTGAATTCTTCCCTACCTTATTCCTGTGCTGAGATACAGGCTGCTCCAACCTGCTGTAAAATGCTTGATTTCGAGAGTGAGCGAAACTAATGAAAACATTGTTGGGGTAAAACCTAAAGGGAAAGACCTAGCACCAAATACAATTTGCCATCTGATCTAACTTCTGGAGGCAGTCAAAATGATCCTTAGAATTCTTCCCTACCTTATTCCTGTGCTGAGATACAGGCTGCTCCAACCTGCTGTAAAATGCTTGATTTCGAGAGTGAGCGAAACTAATGAAAACATTGTTGGGGTAAAACCTAAAGGGAAAGACCTAGCACCAAATTGAATTGGCCATCTGATCTAACTTCTGGAGGCAGTCAAAATGAGTATTTGAATTCTTCCCTACCTTATTCCTGTGCTGAGATACAGGCTGCTCCAACCTGCTGTAAAATGCTTGATTTCGAGAGTGAGCGAAACTAATGAAAACATTGTTGGGGTAAAACCTAAAGGGAAAGACCTAGCACCAAATACAATTTGCCATCTGATCTAACTTCTGGAGGCAGTCAAAATGAGTATTTGAATTCTTCCCTACCTTATTCCTGTGCTGAGATACAGGCTGCTCCAACCTGCTGTAAAATGCTTGATTTCGAGAGTGATCGCCACTAATGAAAACATTGTTGGGGTAAAACCTAAAGGGAAAGACCTAGCACCAAATACAATTTGCCATCTGATCTAACTTCTGGAGGCAGTCAAAATGATCCTTAGAATTCTTCCCTACCTTATTCCTGTGCTGAGATACAGGCTGCTCCAACCTGCTGTAAAATGCTTGATTTCGAGAGTGAGCGAAACTAATGAAAACATTGTTGGGGTAAAACCTAAAGGGAAAGACCTAGCACCAAATCCAATTTGCCATCTGATCTAACTTCTGGAGGCAGTCAAAATGATCCTTAGAATTCTTCCCTACCTTATTCCTGTGCTGAGATACAGGCTGCTCCAACCTGCTGTAAAATGCTTGATTTCGAGAGTGAGCGAAACTAATGAAAACATTGTTGGGGTAAAACCTAAAGGGAAAGACCTAGCACCAAATACAACTTGCCATCTGATCTAACTTCTGGAGGCAGTCAAAATGATCCTTAGAATTCTTCCCTACCTTATTCCTGTGCTGAGATACAGGCTGCTCCAACCTGCTGTAAAATGCTTGATTTCGAGAGTGAGCGAAACTAATGAAAACATTGTTGGGGTAAAACCTAAAGGGAAAGACCTAGCACCAAATACAATTTGCCATCTGATCTAACTTCTGGAGGCAGTCAAAATGATCCTTAGAATTCTTCCCTACCTTATTCCTGTGCTGAGATACAGGCTGCTCCAACCTGCTGTAAAATGCTTGATTTCGAGAGTGAGCGAAACTAATGAAAACATTGTTGGGGTAAAACCTAAAGGGAAAGACCTAGCACCAAATACAATTTGCCATCTGATCTAACTTCTGGAGGCAGTCAAAATGAGTATTTGAATTCTTCCCTACCTTATTCCTGTGCTGAGATACAGGCTGCTCCAACCTGCTGTAAAATGCTTGATTTCGAGAGTGAGCGAAACTAATGAAAACATTGTTGGGGTAAAACCTAAAGGGAAAGACCTAGCACCAAATACAATTTGCCATCTGATCTAACTTCTGGAGGCAGTCAAAATGATCCTTAGAATTCTTCCCTACCTTATTCCTGTGCTGAGATACAGGCTGCTCCAACCTGCTGTAAAATGCTTGATTTCGAGAGTGAGCGAAACTAATGAAAACATTGTTGGGGTAAAACCTAAAGGGAAAGACCTAGCACCAAATACAATTTGCCATCTGATCTAACTTCTGGAGGCAGTCAAAATGAGTATTTGAATTCTTCCCTACCTTATTCCTGTGCTGAGATACAGGCTGCTCCAACCTGCTGTAAAATGCTTGATTTCGAGAGTGAGCGAAACTAATGAAAACATTGTTGGGGTAAAACCTAAAGGGAAAGACCTAGCACCAAATACAATTTGCCATCTGATCTAACTTCTGGAGGCAGTCAAAATGAGTATTTGAATTCTTCCCTACCTTATTCCTGTGCTGAGATACAGGCTGCTCCAACCTGCTGTAAAATGCTTGATTTCGAGAGTGAGCGAAACTAATGAAAACATTGTTGGGGTAAAACCTAAAGGGAAAGACCTAGCACCAAATACAATTTGCCATCTGATCTAACTTCTGGAGGCAGTCAAAATGATCCTTAGAATTCTTCCCTACCTTATTCCTGTGCTGAGATACAGGCTGCTCCAACCTGCTGTAAAATGCTTGATTTCGAGAGTGAGCGAAACTAATGAAAACATTGTTGGGGTAAAACCTAAAGGGAAAGACCTAGCACCAAATACAATTTGCCATCTGATCTAACTTCTGGAGGCAGTCAAAATGAGTATTTGAATTCTTCCCTACCTTATTCCTGTGCTGAGATACAGGCTGCTCCAACCTGCTGTAAAATGCTTGATTTCGAGAGTGAGCGAAACTAATGAAAACATTGTTGGGGTAAAACCTAAAGGGAAAGACCTAGCACCAAATACAATTTGCCATCTGATCTAACTTCTGGAGGCAGTCAAAATGATCCTTAGAATTCTTCCCTACCTTATTCCTGTGCTGAGATACAGGCTGCTCCAACCTGCTGTAAAATGCTTGATTTCGAGAGTGAGCGAAACTAATGAAAACATTGTTGGGGTAAAACCTAAAGGGAAAGACCTAGCACCAAATCCAATTTGCCATCTGATCTAACTTCTGGAGGCAGTCAAAATGAGTATTTGAATTCTTCCCTACCTTATTCCTGTGCTGAGATACAGGCTGCTCCAACCTGCTGTAAAATGCTTGATTTCGAGAGTGAGCGAAACTAATGAAAACATTGTTGGGGTAAAACCTAAAGGGAAAGACCTAGCACCAAATACAATTTGCCATCTGATCTAACTTCTGGAGGCAGTCAAAATGAGTATTTGAATTCTTCCCTACCTTATTCCTGTGCTGAGATACAGGCTGCTCCAACCTGCTCTAAAATGCTTGATTTCGAGAGTGAGCGAAACTAATGAAAACATTGTTGGGGTAAAACCTAAAGGGAAAGACCTAGCACCAAATACAATTTGCCATCTGATCTAACTTCTGGAGGCAGTCAAAATGATCCTTAGAATTCTTCCCTCCCTTATTCCTGTGCTGAGATACAGGCTGCTCCAACCTGCTGTAAAATGCTTGATTTCGAGAGTGAGCGAAACTAATGAAAACATTGTTGGGGTAAAACCTAAAGGGAAAGACCTAGCACCAAATACAATTTGCCATCTGATCTAACTTCTGGAGGCAGTCAAAATGAGTATTTGAATTCTTCCCTACCTTATTCCTGTGCTGAGATACAGGCTGCTCCAACCTGCTGTAAAATGCTTGATTTCGAGAGTGAGCGAAACTAATGAAAACATTGTTGGGGTAAAACCTAAAGGGAAAGACCTAGCACCAAATTGAATTGGCCATCTGATCTAACTTCTGGAGGCAGTCAAAATGAGTATTTGAATTCTTCCCTACCTTATTCCTGTGCTGAGATACAGGCTGCTCCAACCTGCTGTAAAATGCTTGATTTCGAGAGTGAGCGAAACTAATGAAAACATTGTTGGGGTAAAACCTAAAGGGAAAGACCTAGCACCAAATACAATTTGCCATCTGATCTAACTTCTGGAGGCAGTCAAAATGAGTATTTGAATTCTTCCCTACCTTATTCCTGTGCTGAGATACAGGCTGCTCCAACCTGCTGTAAAATGCTTGATTTCGAGAGTGATCGCCACTAATGAAAATATTGTTGGGGTAAAACCTAAAGGGAAAGACCTAGCACCAAATACAATTTGCCATCTGATCTAACTTCTGGAGGCAGTCAAAATGATCCTTAGAATTCTTCCCTACCTTATTCCTGTGCTGAGATACAGGCTGCTCCAACCTGCTGTAAAATGCTTGATTTCGAGAGTGAGCGAAACTAATGAAAACATTGTTGGGGTAAAACCTAAAGGGAAAGACCTAGCACCAAATACAATTTGCCATCTGATCTAACTTCTGGAGGCAGTCAAAATGATCCTTAGAATTCTTCCCTACCTTATTCCTGTGCTGAGATACAGGCTGCTCCATCCTGCTGTAAAATGCTTGATTTCGAGAGCGAGCGAAACTAATGAAAACATTGTTGGGGTAAAACCTAAAGGGAAAGACCTAGCACCAAATACAATTTGCCATCTGATCTAACTTCTGGAGGCAGTCAAAATGAGTATTTGAATTCTTCCCTACCTTATTCCTGTGCTGAGATACAGGCTGCTCCAACCTGCTGTAAAATGCTTGATTTCGAGAGTGAGCGAAACTAATGAAAACATTGTTGGGGTAAAACCTAAAGGGAAAGACCTAGCACCAAATACAATTTGCCATCTGATCTAACTTCTGGAGGCAGTCAAAATGAGTATTTGAATTCTTCCCTACCTTATTCCTGTGCTGAGATACAGGCTGCTCCAACCTGCTGTAAAATGCTTGATTTCGAGAGTGAGCGAAACTAATGAAAACATTGTTGGGGTAAAACCTAAAGGGAAAGGCCTAGCACCAAATTGCATTGGCCATCTGATCTAACTTCTGGAGGCAGTCAAAATGAGAATTTGAATTCTTCCCTACCTTATTCCTGTGCTGAGATACAGGCTGCTCCAACCTGCTGTAAAATGCTTGATTTCGAGAGTGAGCGAAACTAATGAAAACATTGTTGGGGTAAAACCTAAAGGGAAAGACCTAGCACCAAATACAATTTGCCATCTGATCTAACTTCTGGAGGCAGTCAAAATGAGTATTTGAATTCTTCCCTACCTTATTCCTGTGCTGAGATACAGGCTGCTCCAACCTGCTGTAAAATGCTTGATTTCGAGAGTGAGCGAAACTAATGAAAACATTGTTGGGGTAAAACCTAAAGGGAAAGGCCTAGCACCAAATTGCATTGGCCATCTGATCTAACTTCTGGAGGCAGTCAAAATGAGAATTTGAATTCTTCCCTACCTTATTCCTGTGCTGAGATACAGGCTGCTCCAACCTGCTGTAAAATGCTTGATTTCGAGAGTGAGCGAAACTAATGAAAACATTGTTGGGGTAAAACCTAAAGGGAAAGACCTAGCACCAAATACAATTTGCCATCTGATCTAACTTCTGGAGGCAGTCAAAATGAGCCTTAGAATTCTTCCCTACCTTATTCCTGTGCTGAGATACAGGCTGCTCCAACCTGCTGTAAAATGCTTGATTTCGAGAGTGAGCGAAACTAATGAAAACATTGTTGGGGTAAAACCTAAAGGGAAAGACCTAGCACCAAATCCAATTTGCCATCTGATCTAACTTCTGGAGGCAGTCAAAATGATCCTTAGAATTCTTCCCTACCTTATTCCTGTGCTGAGATACAGGCTGCTCCAACCTGCTGTAAAATGCTTGATTTCGAGAGTGAGCGAAACTAATGAAAACATTGTTGGGGTAAAACCTAAAGGGAAAGACCTAGCACCAAATTGCATTGGCCATCTGATCTAACTTCTGGAGGCAGTCAAAATGAGTATTTGAATTCTTCCCTACCTTATTCCTGTGCTGAGATACAGGCTGCTCCAACCTGCTGTAAAATGCTTGATTTCGAGAGTGAGCGAAACTAATGAAAACATTGTTGGGGTAAAACCTAAAGGGAAAGACCTAACACCAAATTGCATTGGCCATCTGATCTAACTTCTGGAGGCAGTCAAAATGATCCTTAGAATTCTTCCCTACCTTATTCCTGTGCTGAGATACAGGCTGCTCCAACCTGCTGTAAAATGCTTGATTTCGAGAGTGAGCGAAACTAATGAAAACATTGTTGGGGTAAAACCTAAAGGGAAAGACCTAGCACCAAATACAATTTGCCATCTGATCTAACTTCTGGAGGCAGTCAAAATGAGTATTTGAATTCTTCCCTACCTTATTCCTGTGCTGAGATACAGGCTGCTCCAACCTGCTGTAAAATGCTTGATTTCGAGAGTGAGCGAAACTAATGAAAACATTGTTGGGGTAAAACCTAAAGGGAAAGACCTAGCACCAAATACAATTTGCCATCTGATCTAACTTCTGGAGGCAGTCAAAATGAGTATTTGAATTCTTCCCTACCTTATTCCTGTGCTGAGATACAGGCTGCTCCAACCTGCTGTAAAATGCTTGATTTCGAGAGTGAGCGAAACTAATGAAAACATTGTTGGGGTAAAACCTAAAGGGAAAGACCTAGCACCAAATCCAATTTGCCATCTGATCTAACTTCTGGAGGCAGTCAAAATGATCCTTATAATTCTTCCCTACCTTATTCCTGTGCTGAGATACAGGCTGCTCCAACCTGCTGTAAAATGCTTGATTTCGAGAGTGAGCGAAACTAATGAAAACATTGTTGGGGTAAAACCTAAAGGGAAAGACCTAGCACCAAATCCAATTTGCCATCTGATCTAACTTCTGGAGGCAGTCAAAATGAGTATTTGAATTCTTCCCTACCTTATTCCTGTGCTGAGATACAGGCTGCTCCAACCTGCTGTAAAATGCTTGATTTCGAGAGTGAGCGAAACTAATGAAAACATTGTTGGGGTAAAACCTAAAGGGAAAGACCTAGCACCAAATCCAATTTGCCATCTGATCTAACTTCTGGAGGCAGTCAAAATGAGTATTTGAATTCTTCCCTCCCTTATTCCTGTGCTGAGATACAGGCTGCTCCAACCTGCTGTAAAATGCTTGATTTCGAGAGTGAGCGAAACTAATGAAAACATTGTTGGGGTAAAACCTAAAGGGAAAGACCTAGCACCAAATACAATTTGCCATCTGATCTAACTTCTGGAGGCAGTCAAAATGATCCTTAGAATTCTTCCCTACCTTATTCCTGTGCTGAGATACAGGCTGCTCCAACCTGCTGTAAAATGCTTGATTTCGAGAGTGAGCGAAACTAATGAAAACATTGTTGGGGTAAAACCTAAAGGGAAAGACCTAGCACCAAATCCAATTTGCCATCTGATCTAACTTCTGGAGGCAGTCAAAATGAGTATTTGAATTCTTCCCTACCTTATTCCTGTGCTGAGATACAGGCTGCTCCAACCTGCTGTAAAATGCTTGATTTCGAGAGTGAGCGAAACTAATGAAAACATTGTTGGGGTAAAACCTAAAGGGAAAGACCTAGCACCAAATACAATTTGCCATCTGATCTAACTTCTGGAGGCAGTCAAAATGAGTATTTGAATTCTTCCCTACCTTATTCCTGTGCTGAGATACAGGCTGCTCCAACCTGCTGTAAAATGCTTGATTTCGAGAGTGAGCGAAACTAATGAAAACATTGTTGGGGTAAAACCTAAAGGGAAAGACCTAGCACCAAATACAATTTGCCATCTGATCTAACTTCTGGAGGCAGTCAAAATGATCCTTAGAATTCTTCCCTCCCTTATTCCTGTGCTGAGATACAGGCTGCTCCAACCTGCTGTAAAATGCTTGATTTCGAGAGTGAGCGAAACTAATGAAAACATTGTTGGGGTAAAACCTAAAGGGAAAGACCTAGCACCAAATACAATTTGCCATCTGATCTAACTTCTGGAGGCAGTCAAAATGAGTATTTGAATTCTTCCCTACCTTATTCCTGTGCTGAGATACAGGCTGCTCCAACCTGCTGTAAAATGCTTGATTTCGAGAGTGAGCGAAACTAATGAAAACATTGTTGGGGTAAAACCTAAAGGGAAAGACCTAGCACCAAATCCAATTTGCCATCTGATCTAACATCTGGAGGCAGTCAAAATGATCCTTAGAATTCTTCCCTACCTTATTCCTGTGCTGAGATACAGGCTGCTCCAACCTGCTGTAAAATGCTTGATTTCGAGAGTGAGCGAAACTAATGAAAACATTGTTGGGGTAAAACCTAAAGGGAAAGACCTAGCACCAAATTGCATTGGCCATCTGATCTAACTTCTGGAGGCAGTCAAAATGAGTATTTGAATTCTTCCCTACCTTATTCCTGTGCTGAGATACAGGCTGCTCCAACCTGCTGTAAAATGCTTGATTTCGAGAGTGAGCGAAACTAATGAAAACATTGTTGGGGTAAAACCTAAAGGGAAAGACCTAACACCAAATTGCATTGGCCATCTGATCTAACTTCTGGAGGCAGTCAAAATGATCCTTAGAATTCTTCCCTACCTTATTCCTGTGCTGAGATACAGGCTGCTCCAACCTGCTGTAAAATGCTTGATTTCGAGAGTGAGCGAAACTAATGAAAACATTGTTGGGGTAAAACCTAAAGGGAAAGACCTAGCACCAAATACAATTTGCCATCTGATCTAACTTCTGGAGGCAGTCAAAATGAGTATTTGAATTCTTCCCTACCTTATTCCTGTGCTGAGATACAGGCTGCTCCAACCTGCTGTAAAATGCTTGATTTCGAGAGTGAGCGAAACTAATGAAAACATTGTTGGGGTAAAACCTAAAGGGAAAGGCCTAGCACCAAATTGCATTGGCCATCTGATCTAACTTCTGGAGGCAGTCAAAATGAGAATTTGAATTCTTCCCTACCTTATTCCTGTGCTGAGATACAGGCTGCTCCAACCTGCTGTAAAATGCTTGATTTCGAGAGTGAGCGAAACTAATGAAAACATTGTTGGGGTAAAACCTAAAGGGAAAGACCTAGCACCAAATACAATTTGCCATCTGATCTAACTTCTGGAGGCAGTCAAAATGAGTATTTGAATTCTTCCCTACCTTATTCCTGTGCTGAGATACAGGCTGCTCCAACCTGCTGTAAAATGCTTGATTTCGAGAGTGAGCGAAACTAATGAAAACATTGTTGGGGTAAAACCTAAAGGGAAAGACCTAGCACCAAATCCAATTTGCCATCTGATCTAACATCTGGAGGCAGTCAAAATGATCCTTAGAATTCTTCCCTACCTTATTCCTGTGCTGAGATACAGGCTGCTCCAACCTGCTGTAAAATGCTTGATTTCGAGAGTGAGCGAAACTAATGAAAACATTGTTGGGGTAAAACCTAAAGGGAAAGACCTAGCACCAAATTGCATTGGCCATCTGATCTAACTTCTGGAGGCAGTCAAAATGAGTATTTGAATTCTTCCCTACCTTATTCCTGTGCTGAGATACAGGCTGCTCCAACCTGCTGTAAAATGCTTGATTTCGAGAGTGAGCGAAACTAATGAAAACATTGTTGGGGTAAAACCTAAAGGGAAAGACCTAACACCAAATTGCATTGGCCATCTGATCTAACTTCTGGAGGCAGTCAAAATGATCCTTAGAATTCTTCCCTACCTTATTCCTGTGCTGAGATACAGGCTGCTCCAACCTGCTGTAAAATGCTTGATTTCGAGAGTGAGCGAAACTAATGAAAACATTGTTGGGGTAAAACCTAAAGGGAAAGACCTAGCACCAAATCCAATTTGCCATCTGATCTAACTTCTGGAGGCAGTCAAAATGAGTATTTGAATTCTTCCCTCCCTTATTCCTGTGCTGAGATACAGGCTGCTCCAACCTGCTGTAAAATGCTTGATTTCGAGAGTGAGCGAAACTAATGAAAACATTGTTGGGGTAAAACCTAAAGGGAAAGACCTAGCACCAAATACAATTTGCCATCTGATCTAACTTCTGGAGGCAGTCAAAATGATCCTTAGAATTCTTCCCTACCTTATTCCTGTGCTGAGATACAGGCTGCTCCAACCTGCTGTAAAATGCTTGATTTCGAGAGTGAGCGAAACTAATGAAAACATTGTTGGGGTAAAACCTAAAGGGAAAGACCTAGCACCAAATACAATTTGCCATCTGATCTAACTTCTGGAGGCAGTCAAAATGAGTATTTGAATTCTTCCCTACCTTATTCCTGTGCTGAGATACAGGCTGCTCCAACCTGCTGTAAAATGCTTGATTTCGAGAGTGAGCGAAACTAATGAAAACATTGTTGGGGTAAAACCTAAAGGGAAAGACCTAGCACCAAATCCAATTTGCCATCTGATCTAACTTCTGGAGGCAGTCAAAATGAGTATTTGAATTCTTCCCTACCTTATTCCTGTGCTGAGATACAGGGAACTCCAACCTGCTGTAAAATGCTTGATTTCGAGAGTGAGCGAAACTAATGAAAACATTGTTGGGGTAAAACCTAAAGGGAAAGACCTAGCACCAAATACAATTTGCCATCTGATCTAACTTCTGGAGGCAGTCAAAATGATCCTTAGAATTCTTCCCTACCTTATTCCTGTGCTGAGATACAGGCTGCTCCAACCTGCTGTAAAATGCTTGATTTCGAGAGTGAGCGAAACTAATGAAAACATTGTTGGGGTAAAACCTAAAGGGAAAGACCTAGCACCAAATACAATTTGCCATCTGATCTAACTTCTGGAGGCAGTCAAAATGAGTATTTGAATTCTTCCCTACCTTATTCCTGTGCTGAGATACAGGCTGCTCCAACCTGCTGTAAAATGCTTGATTTCGAGAGTGATCGCCACTAATGAAAACATTTTTGGGGTAAAACCTAAAGGGAAAGACCTAGCACCAAATACAATTTGCCATCTGATCTAACTTCTGGAGGCAGTGAAAATGAGTATTTGAATTCTTCCCTACCTTATTCCTGTGCTGAGATACAGGCTGCTCCAACCTGCTGTAAAATGCTTGATTTCGAGAGTGAGCGAAACTAATGAAAACATTGTTGGGGTAAAACCTAAAGGGAAAGACCTAGCACCAAATACAATTTGCCATCTGATCTAACTTCTGGAGGCAGTCAAAATGATCCTTAGAATTCTTCCCTACCTTATTCCTGTGCTGAGATACAGGCTGCTCCAACCTGCTGTAAAATGCTTGATTTCGAGAGTGAGCGAAACTAATGAAAACATTGTTGGGGTAAAACCTAAAGGGAAAGGCCTAGCACCAAATTGCATTGGCCATCTGATCTAACTTCTGGAGGCAGTCAAAATGAGTATTTGAATTCTTCCCTACCTTATTCCTGTGCTGAGATACAGGCTGCTCCAACCTGCTGTAAAATGCTTGATTTCGAGAGTGAGCGAAACTAATGAAAACATTGTTGGGGTAAAACCTAAAGGGAAAGACCTAGCACCAAATACAATTTGCCATCTGATCTAACTTCTGGAGGCAGTCAAAATGAGTATTTGAATTCTTCCCTACCTTATTCCTGTGCTGAGATACAGGCTGCTCCAACCTGCTGTAAAATGCTTGATTTCGAGAGTGAGCGAAACTAATGAAAACATTGTTGGGGTAAAACCTAAAGGGAAAGACCTAGCACCAAATACAATTTGCCATCTGATCTAACTTCTGGAGGCAGTCAAAATGATCCTTAGAATTCTTCCCTACCTTATTCCTGTGCTGAGATACAGGCTGCTCCAACCTGCTGTAAAATGCTTGATTTCGAGAGTGAGCGAAACTAATGAAAACATTGTTGGGGTAAAACCTAAAGGGAAAGACCTAGCACCAAATACAATTTGCCATCTGATCTAACTTCTGGAGGCAGTCAAAATGAGTATTTGAATTCTTCCCTACCTTATTCCTGTGCTGAGATACAGGCTGCTCCAACCTGCTGTAAAATGCTTGATTTCGAGAGTGAGCGAAACTAATGAAAACATTGTTGGGGTAAAACCTAAAGGGAAAGACCTAGCACCAAATACAATTTGCCATCTGATCTAACTTCTGGAGGCAGTCAAAATGAGTATTTGAATTCTTCCCTACCTTATTCCTGTGCTGAGATACAGGCTGCTCCAACCTGCTGTAAAATGCTTGATTTCGAGAGTGAGCGAAACTAATGAAAACATTGTTGGGGTAAAACCTAAAGGGAAAGACCTAGCACCAAATACAATTTGCCATCTGATCTAACTTCTGGAGGCAGTCAAAATGATCCTTAGAATTCTTCCCTACCTTATTCCTGTGCTGAGATACAGGCTGCTCCAACCTGCTGTAAAATGCTTGATTTCGAGAGTGATCGCAACTAATGAAAACATTGTTGGGGTAAAACCTAAAGGGAAAGACCTAGCACCAAATACAATTTCCCATCTGATCTAACTTCTGGAGGCAGTCAAAATGATCCTTAGAATTCTTCCCTCCCTTATTCCTGTGCTGAGATACAGGCTGCTCCAACCTGCTGTAAAATGCTTGATTTCGAGAGTGAGCGAAACTAATGAAAACATTGTTGGGGTAAAACCTAAAGGGAAAGGCCTAGCACTAAATTGCATTGGCCATCTGATCTAACTTCTGGAGGCAGTCAAAATGAGTATTTGAATTCTTCCCTACCTTATTCCTGTGCTGAGATACAGGCTGCTCCAACCTGCTGTAAAATGCTTGATTTCGAGAGTGAGCGAAACTAATGAAAACATTGTTGGGGTAAAACCTAAAGGGAAAGACCTAGCACCAAATACAACTTCCCATCTGATCTAACTTCTGGAGGCAGTCAAAATGAGTATTTGAATTCTTCCCTACCTTATTCCTGTGCTGAGATACAGGCTGCTCCAACCTGCTGTAAAATGCTTGATTTCGAGAGTGAGCGAAACTAATGAAAACATTGTTGGGGTAAAACCTAAAGGGAAAGACCTAGCACCAAATACAATTTGCCATCTGATCTAACTTCTGGAGGCAGTCAAAATGATCCTTAGAATTCTTCCCTACCTTATTCCTGTGCTGAGATACAGGCTGCTCCAACCTGCTGTAAAATGCTTGATTTCGAGAGTGAGCGAAACTAATGAAAACATTGTTGGGGTAAAACCTAAAGGGAAAGACCTAGCACCAAATACAATTTGCCATCTGATCTAACTTCTGGAGGCAGTCAAAATGAGTATTTGAATTCTTCCCTACCTTATTCCTGTGCTGAGATACAGGCTGCTCCAACCTGCTGTAAAATGCTTGATTTCGAGAGTGAGCGAAACTAATGAAAACATTGTTGGGGTAAAACCTAAAGGGAAAGACCTAGCACCAAATACAATTTGCCATCTGATCTAACTTCTGGAGGCAGTCAAAATGAGTATTTGAATTCTTCCCTCCCTTATTCCTGTGCTGAGATACAGGCTGCTCCAACCTGCTGTAAAATGCTTGATTTCGAGAGTGAGCGAAACTGATGAAAACATTGTTGGGGTAAAACCTAAAGGGAAAGGCCTAGCACCAAATTGCATTGGCCATCTGATCTAACTTCTGGAGGCAGTCAAAATGAGTATTTGAATTCTTCCCTACCTTATTCCTGTGCTGAGATACAGGCTGCTCCAACCTGCTGTAAAATGCTTGATTTCGAGAGTGAGCGAAACTAATGAAAACATTGTTGGGGTAAAACCTAAAGGGAAAGGCCTAGCACCAAATACAATTTGCCATCTGATCTAACTTCTGGAGGCAGTCAAAATGAGTATTTGAATTCTTCCCTACCTTATTCCTGTGCTGAGATACAGGCTGCTCCAACCTGCTGTAAAATGCTTGATTTCGAGAGTGATCGCCACTAATGAAAACATTGTTGGGGTAAAACCTAAAGGGAAAGACCTAGCACCAAATCCAATTTGCCATCTGATCTAACTTCTGGAGGCAGTCAAAATGAGTATTTGAATTCTTCCCTACCTTATTCCTGTGCTGAGATACAGGCTGCTCCAACCTGCTGTAAAATGCTTGATTTCGAGAGTGAGCGAAACTAATGAAAACATTGTTGGGGTAAAACCTAAAGGGAAAGACCTAGCACCAAATACAATTTGCCATCTGATCTAACTTCTGGAGGCAGTCAAAATGAGTATTTGAATTCTTCCCTACCTTATTCCTGTGCTGAGACACGGGCTGCTCCAACCTGCTGTAAAATGCTTGATTTCGAGAGTGAGCGAAACTAATGAAAACATTGTTGGGGTAAAACCTAAAGGGAAAGACCTAGCACCAAATCCAATTTGCCATCTGATCTAACTTCTGGAGGCAGTCAAAATGATCCTTAGAATTCTTCCCTACCTTATTCCTGTGCTGAGATACAGGCTGCTCCAACCTGCTGTAAAATGCTTGATTTCGAGAGTGAGCGAAACTAATGAAAACATTGTTGGGGTAAAACCTAAAGGGAAAGGCCTAGCACCAAATTGCATTGGCCATCTGATCTAACTTCTGGAGGCAGTCAAAATGAGTATTTGAATTCTTCCCTACCTTATTCCTGTGCTGAGATACAGGCTGCTCCAACCTGCTGTAAAATGCTTGATTTCGAGAGTGAGCGAAACTAATGAAAACATTGTTGGGGTAAAACCTAAAGGGAAAGACCTAGCACCAAATCCAATTTGCCATCTGATCTAACTTCTGGAGGCAGTCAAAATGATCCTTAGAATTCTTCCCTACCTTATTCCTGTGCTGAGATACAGGCTGCTCCAACCTGCTGTAAAATGCTTGATTTCGAGATCGACCGAAACTAATGAAAACATTGTTGGGGTAAAACCTAAAGGGAAAGACCTAGCACCAAATCCAATTTGCCATCTGATCTAACTTCTGGAGGCAGTCAAAATGAGTATTTGAATTCTTCCCTACCTTATTCCTGTGCTGAGATACAGGCTGCTCTAACCTGCTGTAAAATGCTTGATTTCGAGAGCGAGCGAAACTAATGAAAACATTGTTGGGGTAAAACCTAAAGGGAAAGACCTAGCACCAAATCCAATTTGCCATCTGATCTAACTTCTGGAGGCAGTCAAAATGAGTATTTGAATTCTTCCCTACCTTATTCCTGTGCTGAGATACAGGCTGCTCCAACCTGCTGTAAAATGCTTGATTTCGAGAGTGAGCGAAACTAATGAAAACATTGTTGGGGTAAAACCTAAAGGGAAAGGCCTAGCACCAAATTGCTTTGGCCATCTGATCTAACTTCTGGAGGCAGTCAAAATGAGTATTTGAATTCTTCCCTACCTTATTCCTGTGCTGAGATACAGGCTGCTCCAACCTGCTGTAAAATGCTTGATTTCGAGAGTGAGCGAAACTAATGAAAACATTGTTGGGGTAAAACCTAAAGGGAAAGACCTAGCACCAAATCCAATTTGCCATCTGATCTAACTTCTGGAGGCAGTCAAAATGATCCTTAGAATTCTTCCCTACCTTATTCCTGTGCTGAGATACAGGCTGCTCCAACCTGCTGTAAAATGCTTGATTTCGAGAGTGAGCGAAACTAATGAAAACATTGTTGGGGTAAAACCTAAAGGGAAAGACCTAGCACCAAATACAATTTGCCATCTGATCTAACTTCTGGAGGCAGTCAAAATGAGTATTTGAATTCTTCCCTACCTTATTCCTGTGCTGAGATACAGGCTGCTCTAACCTGCTGTAAAATGCTTGATTTCGAGAGCGAGCGAAACTAATGAAAACATTGTTGGGGTAAAACCTAAAGGGAAAGACCTAGCACCAAATCCAATTTGCCATCTGATCTAACTTCTGGAGGCAGTCAAAATGAGTATTTGAATTCTTCCCTACCTTATTCCTGTGCTGAGATACAGGCTGCTCCAACCTGCTGTAAAATGCTTGATTTCGAGAGTGAGCGAAACTAATGAAAACATTGTTGGGGTAAAACCTAAAGGGAAAGGCCTAGCACCAAATTGCTTTGGCCATCTGATCTAACTTCTGGAGGCAGTCAAAATGAGTATTTGAATTCTTCCCTACCTTATTCCTGTGCTGAGATACAGGCTGCTCCAACCTGCTGTAAAATGCTTGATTTCGAGAGTGAGCGAAACTAATGAAAACATTGTTGGGGTAAAACCTAAAGGGAAAGGCCTAGCACCAAATTGCTTTGGCCATCTGATCTAACTTCTGGAGGCAGTCAAAATGAGTATTTGAATTCTTCCCTACCTTATTCCTGTGCTGAGATACAGGCTGCTCCAACCTGCTGTAAAATGCTTGATTTCGAGAGTGAGCGAAACTAATGAAAACATTGTTGGGGTAAAACCTAAAGGGAAAGACCTAGCACCAAATACAATTTGCCATCTGATCTAACTTCTGGAGGCAGTCAAAATGAGTATTTGAATTCTTCCCTACCTTATTCCTGTGCTGAGATACAGGCTGCTCCAACCTGCTGTAAAATGCTTGATTTCGAGAGTGATCGCAACTAATGAAAACATTGTTGGGGTAAAACCTAAAGGGAAAGACCTAGCACCAAATACAATTTCCCATCTGATCTAACTTCTGGAGGCAGTCAAAATGATCCTTAGAATTCTTCCCTCCCTTATTCCTGTGCTGAGATACAGGCTGCTCCAACCTGCTGTAAAATGCTTGATTTCGAGAGTGAGCGAAACTAATGAAAACATTGTTGGGGTAAAACCTAAAGGGAAAGGCCTAGCACCAAATTGCATTGGCCATCTGATCTAACTTCTGGAGGCAGTCAAAATGAGTATTTGAATTCTTCCCTACCTTATTCCTGTGCTGAGATACAGGCTGCTCCAACCTGCTGTAAAATGCTTGATTTCGAGAGTGAGCGAAACTAATGAAAACATTGTTGGGGTAAAACCTAAAGGGAAAGACCTAGCACCAAATACAATTTGCCATCTGATCTAACTTCTGGAGGCAGTCAAAATGAGTATTTGAATTCTTCCCTCCCTTATTCCTGTGCTGAGATACAGGCTGCTCCAACCTGCTGTAAAATCCTTGATTTCGAGAGTGAGCGAAACTAATGAAAACATTGTTGGGGTAAAACCTAAAGGGAAAGGCCTAGCACCAAATTGCATTGGCCATCTGATCTAACTTCTGGAGGCAGTCAAAATGAGTATTTGAATTCTTCCCTACCTTATTCCTGTGCTGAGATACAGGCTGCTCCAACCTGCTGTAAAATGCTTGATTTCGAGAGTGAGCGAAACTAATGAAAACATTGTTGGGGTAAAACCCAAAGGGAAAGACCTAGCACCAAATACAATTTGCCATCTGATCTAACTTCTGGAGGCAGTCAAAATGAGTATTTGAATTCTTCCCTACCTTATTCCTGTGCTGAGATACAGGCTGCTCCAACCTGCTGTAAAATGCTTGATTTCAAGAGTGATCGCCACTAATGAAAACATTGTTGGGGTAAAACCTAAAGGGAAAGACCTAGCACCAAATACAATTTCCCATCTGATCTAACTTCTGGAGGCAGTCAAAATGAGTATTTGAATTCTTCCCTACCTTATTCCTGTGCTGAGATACAGGCTGCTCCAACCTGCTGTAAAATGCTTGATTTCGAGAGTGAGCGAAACTAATGAAAACATTGTTGGGGTAAAACCTAAAGGGAAAGACCTAGCACCAAATACAATTTGCCATCTGATCTAACTTCTGGAGGCAGTCAAAATGAGTATTTGAATTCTTCCCTACCTTATTCCTGTGCTGAGATACAGGCTGCTCCAACCTGCTGTAAAATGCTTGATTTCGAGAGTGAGCGAAACTAATGAAAACATTGTTGGGGTAAAACCTAAAGGGAAAGGCCTAGCACCAAATTGCATTGGCCATCTGATCTAACTTCTGGAGGCAGTCAAAATGAGTATTTGAATTCTTCCCTACCTTATTCCTGTGCTGAGATACAGGCTGCTCCAACCTGCTGTAAAATGCTTGATTTCGAGAGTGAGCGAAACGAATGAAAACATTGTTGGGGTAAAACCTAAAGGGAAAGACCTAGCACCAAATACAATTTGCCATCTGATCTAACTTCTGGAGGCAGTCAAAATGATCCTTAGAATTCTTCCCTACCTTATTCCTGTGCTGAGATACAGGCTGCTCCAACCTGCTGTAAAATGCTTGATTTCGAGAGTGAGCGAAACTAATGAAAACATTGTTGGGGTAAAACCTAAAGGGAAAGACCTAGCAACAAATACAATTTGCCATCTGATCTAACTTCTGGAGGCAGTCAAAATGAGTATTTGAATTCTTCCCTACCTTATTCCTGTGCTGAGATACAGGCTGCTCCAACCTGCTGTAAAATGCTTGATTTCGAGAGTGAGCGAAACTAATGAAAACATTGTTGGGGTAAAACCTAAAGGGAAAGACCTAGCACCAAATTGAATTGGCCATCTGATCTAACTTCTGGAGGCAGTCAAAATGATCCTTAGAATTCTTCCCTACCTTATTCCTGTGCTGAGATACAGGCTGCTCCAACCTGCTGTAAAATGCTTGATTTCGAGAGTGAGCGAAACTAATGAAAACATTGTTGGGGTAAAACCTAAAGGGAAAGGCCTAGCACCAAATTGCATTGGCCATCTGATCTAACTTCTGGAGGCAGTCAAAATGATCCTTAGAATTCTTCCCTACCTTATTCCTGTGCTGAGATACAGGCTGCTCCAACCTGCTGTAAAATGCTTGATTTCGAGAGTGAGCGAAACTAATGAAAACATTGTTGGGGTAAAACCTAAAGGGAAAGGCCTAGCACCAAATTCCGTTGGCCATCTGATCTAACTTCTGGAGGCAGTCAAAATGATCCTTAGAATTCTTCCCTACCTTATTCCTGTGCTGAGATACAGGCTGCTCCAACCTGCTGTAAAATGCTTGATTTCGAGAGTGAGCGAAACTAATGAAAACATTGTTGGGGTAAAACCTAAAGGGAAAGGCCTAGCACCAAATTGCATTGGCCATCTGATCTAACTTCTGGAGGCAGTCAAAATGAGTATTTGAATTCTTCCCTACCTTATTCCTGTGCTGAGATACAGGCTGCTCCAACCTGCTGTAAAATGCTTGATTTCGAGAGTGAGCGAAACTAATGAAAACATTGTTGGGGTAAAACCTAAAGGGAAAGACCTAGCACCAAATCCAATTTGCCATCTGATCTAACTTCTGGAGGCAGTCAAAATGATCCTTAGAATTCTTCCCTACCTTATTCCTGTGCTGAGATACAGGCTGCTCCAACCTGCTGTAAAATGCTTGATTTCGAGAGCGAGCGAAACTAATGAAAACATTGTTGGGGTAAAACCTAAAGGGAAAGACCTAGCACCAAATACAATTTGCCATCTGATCTAACTTCTGGAGGCAGTCAAAATGAGTATTTGAATTCTTCCCTACCTTATTCCTGTGCTGAGATACAGGCTGCTCCAACCTGCTGTAAAATGCTTGATTTCGAGAGTGAGCGAAACTAATGAAAACATTGTTGGGGTAAAACCTAAAGGGAAAGACCTAGCACCAAATCCAATTTGCCATCTGATCTAACTTCTGGAGGCAGTCAAAATGAGTATTTGAATTCTTCCCTACCTTATTCCTGTGCTGAGATACAGGCTGCTCCAACCTGCTGTAAAATGCTTGATTTCGAGAGTGAGCGAAACTAATGAAAACATTGTTGGGGTAAAACCTAAAGGGAAAGGCCTAGCACCAAATCCAATTTGCCATCTGATCTAACTTCTGGAGGCAGTCAAAATGATCCTTAGAATTCTTCCCTACCTTATTCCTGTGCTGAGATACAGGCTGCTCCAACCTGCTGTAAAATGCTTGATTTCGAGAGTGAGCGAAACTAATGAAAACATTGTTAGGGTAAAACCTAAAGGGAAAGACCTAGCACCAAATCCAATTTGCCATCTGATCTAACTTCTGGAGGCAGTCAAAATGATCCTTAGAATTCTTCCCTACCTTATTCCTGTGCTGAGATACAGGCTGCTCCAACCTGCTGTAAAATGCTTGATTTCGAGAGAGAGCGAAACTAATGAAAACATTGTTGGGGTAAAACCTAAAGGGAAAGGCCTAGCACCAAATTGCATTGGCCATCTGATCTAACTTCTGGAGGCAGTCAAAATGAGTATTTGAATTCTTCCCTACCTTATTCCTGTGCTGAGATACAGGCTGCTCCAACCTGCTGTAAAATGCTTGATTTCGAGAGTGAGCGAAACTAATGAAAACATTGTTGGGGTAAAACCTAAAGGGAAAGACCTAGCACCAAATACAATTTGCCATCTGATCTAACTTCTGGAGGCAGTCAAAATGAGTATTTGAATTCTTCCCTACCTTATTCCTGTGCTGAGATACAGGCTGCTCCAACCCGCTGTAAAATGCTTGATTTCGAAAGTGAGCGAAACTAATGAAAACATTGTTGGGGTAAAACCTAAAGGGAAAGACCTAGCACCAAATTGAATTGGCCATCTGATCTAACTTCTGGAGGCAGTCAAAATGATCCTTAGAATTCTTCCCTACCTTATTCCTGTGCTGAGATACAGGCTGCTCCAACCTGCTGTAAAATGCTTGATTTCGAGAGTGAGCGAAACTAATGAAAACATTGTTGGGGTAAAACCTAAAGGGAAAGGCCTAGCACCAAATTGCATTGGCCATCTGATCTAACTTCTGGAGGCAGTCAAAATGATCCTTAGAATTCTTCCCTACCTTATTCCTGTGCTGAGATACAGGCTGCTCCAACCTGCTGTAAAATGCTTGATTTCGAGAGTGAGCGAAACTAATGAAAACATTGTTGGGGTAAAACCTAAAGGGAAAGGCCTAGCACCAAATTGCATTGGCCATCTGATCTAACTTCTG
This sequence comes from Melanerpes formicivorus, assembly GCF_026170545.1. Lineage (NCBI taxonomy): Eukaryota > Metazoa > Chordata > Aves > Piciformes > Picidae > Melanerpes > Melanerpes formicivorus. The sequence continues at coordinate 56,499 of NW_027143305.1, forward strand.
GAGGCAGTCAAAATGATCCTTAGAATTCTTCCCTACCTTATTCCTGTGCTGAGATACAGGCTGCTCCAACCTGCTGTAAAATGCTTGATTTCGAGAGTGAGCGAAACTAATGAAAACATTGTTGGGGTAAAACCTAAAGGGAAAGGCCTAGCACCAAATTCCGTTGGCCATCTGATCTAACTTCTGGAGGCAGTCAAAATGATCCTTAGAATTCTTCCCTACCTTATTCCTGTGCTGAGATACAGGCTGCTCCAACCTGCTGTAAAATGCTTGATTTCGAGAGTGAGCGAAACTAATGAAAACATTGTTGGGGTAAAACCTAAAGGGAAAGGCCTAGCACCAAATTGCATTGGCCATCTGATCTAACTTCTGGAGGCAGTCAAAATGAGTATTTGAATTCTTCCCTACCTTATTCCTGTGCTGAGATACAGGCTGCTCCAACCTGCTGTAAAATGCTTGATTTCGAGAGTGAGCGAAACTAATGAAAACATTGTTGGGGTAAAACCTAAAGGGAAAGACCTAGCACCAAATCCAATTTGCCATCTGATCTAACTTCTGGAGGCAGTCAAAATGATCCTTAGAATTCTTCCCTACCTTATTCCTGTGCTGAGATACAGGCTGCTCCAACCTGCTGTAAAATGCTTGATTTCGAGAGCGAGCGAAACTAATGAAAACATTGTTGGGGTAAAACCTAAAGGGAAAGACCTAGCACCAAATACAATTTGCCATCTGATCTAACTTCTGGAGGCAGTCAAAATGAGTATTTGAATTCTTCCCTACCTTATTCCTGTGCTGAGATACAGGCTGCTCCAACCTGCTGTAAAATGCTTGATTTCGAGAGTGAGCGAAACTAATGAAAACATTGTTGGGGTAAAACCTAAAGGGAAAGACCTAGCACCAAATCCAATTTGCCATCTGATCTAACTTCTGGAGGCAGTCAAAATGAGTATTTGAATTCTTCCCTACCTTATTCCTGTGCTGAGATACAGGCTGCTCCAACCTGCTGTAAAATGCTTGATTTCGAGAGTGAGCGAAACTAATGAAAACATTGTTGGGGTAAAACCTAAAGGGAAAGACCTAGCACCAAACTGAATTGGCCATCTGATCTAACTTCTGGAGGCAGTCAAAATGATCCTTAGAATTCTTCCCTACCTTATTCCTGTGCTGAGATACAGGCTGCTCCAACCTGCTGTAAAATGCTTGATTTCGAGAGTGATCGAAACTAATGAAAACATTGTTGGGGTAAAACCTAAAGGGAAAGGCCTAGCACCAAATCCAATTTGCCATCTGATCTAACTTCTGGAGGCAGTCAAAATGATCCTTAGAATTCTTCCCTACCTTATTCCTGTGCTGAGATACAGGCTGCTCCAACCTGCTGTAAAATGCTTGATTTCGAGAGTGAGCGAAACTAATGAAAACATTGTTAGGGTAAAACCTAAAGGGAAAGACCTAGCACCAAATCCAATTTGCCATCTGATCTAACTTCTGGAGGCAGTCAAAATGATCCTTAGAATTCTTCCCTACCTTATTCCTGTGCTGAGATACAGGCTGCTCCAACCTGCTGTAAAATGCTTGATTTCGAGAGTGAGCGAAACTAATGAAAACATTGTTGGGGTAAAACCTAAAGGGAAAGGCCTAGCACCAAATTGCATTGGCCATCTGATCTAACTTCTGGAGGCAGTCAAAATGAGTATTTGAATTCTTCCCTACCTTATTCCTGTGCTGAGATACAGGCTGCTCCAACCTGCTGTAAAATGCTTGATTTCGAGAGTGAGCGAAACTAATGAAAACATTGTTGGGGTAAAACCTAAAGGGAAAGACCTAGCACCAAATACAATTTGCCATCTGATCTAACTTCTGGAGGCAGTCAAAATGAGTATTTGAATTCTTCCCTACCTTATTCCTGTGCTGAGATACAGGCTGCTCCAACCTGCTGTAAAATGCTTGATTTCGAAAGTGAGCGAAACTAATGAAAACATTGTTGGGGTAAAACCTAAAGGGAAAGACCTAGCACCAAATTGAATTGGCCATCTGATCTAACTTCTGGAGGCAGTCAAAATGATCCTTAGAATTCTTCCCTACCTTATTCCTGTGCTGAGATACAGGCTGCTCCAACCTGCTGTAAAATGCTTGATTTCGAGAGTGAGCGAAACTAATGAAAACATTGTTGGGGTAAAACCTAAAGGGAAAGGCCTAGCACCAAATTGCATTGGCCATCTGATCTAACTTCTGGAGGCAGTCAAAATGAGTATTTGAATTCTTCCCTACCTTATTCCTGTGCTGAGATACAGGCTGCTCCAACCTGCTGTAAAATGCTTGATTTCGAGAGTGAGCGAAACTAATGAAAACATTGTTGGGGTAAAACCTAAAGGGAAAGACCTAGCACCAAATTGCATTGGCCATCTGATCTAACTTCTGGAGGCAGTCAAAATGATCCTTAGAATTCTTCCCTACCTTATTCCTGTGCTGAGATACAGGCTGCTCCAACCTGCTGTAAAATGCTTGATTTCGAGAGTGATCGAAACTAATGAAAACATTGTTGGGGTAAAACCTAAAGGGAAAGGCCTAGCACCAAATACAATTTGCCATCTGATCTAACTTCTGGAGGCAGTCAAAATGATCCTTAGAATTCTTCCCTACCTTATTCCTGTGCTGAGATACAGGCTGCTCCAACCTGCTGTAAAATGCTTGATTTCGAGAGTGAGCGAAACTAATGAAAACATTGTTGGGGTAAAACCTAAAGGGAAAGACCTAGCACCAAATCCAATTTGCCATCTGATCTAACTTCTGGAGGCAGTCAAAATGAGTATTTGAATTCTTCCCTCCCTTATTCCTGTGCTGAGATACAGGCTGCTCCAACCTGCTGTAAAATGCTTGATTTCGAGAGTGAGCGAAACTAATGAAAACATTGTTGGGGTAAAACCTAAAGGGAAAGACCTAGCACCAAATCCAATTTGCCATCTGATCTAACTTCTGGAGGCAGTCAAAATGATCCTTAGAATTCTTCCCTACCTTATTCCTGTGCTGAGATACAGGCTGCTCCAACCTGCTGTAAAATGCTTGATTTCGAGAGTGAGCGAAACTAATGAAAACATTGTTGGGGTAAAACCTAAAGGGAAAGGCCTAGCACCAAATTCAATTGGCCATCTGATCTAACTTCTGGAGGCAGTCAAAATGAGTATTTGAATTCTTCCCTACCTTATTCCTGTGCTGAGATACAGGCTGCTCCAACCTGCTGTAAAATGCTTGATTTCGAGAGTGATCGAAACTAATGAAAACATTGTTGGGGTAAAACCTAAAGGGAAAGACCTAGCACCAAATCCAATTTGCCATCTGATCTAACTTCTGGAGGCAGTCAAAATGAGTATTTGAATTCTTCCCTACCTTATTCCTGTGCTGAGATACAGGCTGCTCCAACCTGCTGTAAAATGCTTGATTTCGAGAGTGAGCGAAACTAATGAAAACATTGTTGGGGTAAAACCTAAAGGGAAAGACCTAGCACCAAATTGAATTGGCCATCTGATCTAACTTCTGGAGGCAGTCAAAATGATCCTTAGAATTCTTCCCTACCTTATTCCTGTGCTGAGATACAGGCTGCTCCAACCTGCTGTAAAATCCTTGATTTCGAGAGTGAGCGAAACTAATGAAAACATTGTTGGGGTAAAACCTAAAGGGAAAGGCCTAGCACCAAATTGCTTTGGCCACCTGATCTAACTTCTGGAGGCAGTCAAAATGATCCTTAGAATTCTTCCCTACCTTATTCCTGTGCTGAGATACAGGCTGCTCCAACCTGCTGTAAAATGCTTGATTTCGAGAGTGAGCGAAACTAATGAAAACATTGTTGGGGTAAAACCTAAAGGGAAAGGCCTAGCACCAAATTCCGTTGGCCATCTGATCTAACTTCTGGAGGCAGTCAAAATGATCCTTAGAATTCTTCCCTACCTTATTCCTGTGCTGAGATACAGGCTGCTCCAACCTGCTGTAAAATGCTTGATTTCGAGAGTGAGCGAAACTAATGAAAACATTGTTGGGGTAAAACCTAAAGGGAAAGACCTAGCACCAAATACAATTTGCCATCTGATCTAACTTCTGGAGGCAGTCAAAATGATCCTTAGAATTCTTCCCTACCTTATTCCTGTGCTGAGATACAGGCTGCTCCAACCTGCTGTAAAATGCTTGATTTCGAGAGTGAGCGAAACTAATGAAAACATTGTTGGGGTAAAACCTAAAGGGAAAGACCTAGCACCAAATACAATTTGCCATCTGATCTAACTTCTGGAGGCAGTCAAAATGAGTATTTGAATTCTTCCCTACCTTATTCCTGTGCTGAGATACAGGCTGCTCCAACCTGCTGTAAAATGCTTGATTTCGAGAGTGAGCGAAACTAATGAAAACATTGTTGGGGTAAAACCTAAAGGGAAAGACCTAGCACCAAATCCAATTTGCCATCTGATCTAACTTCTGGAGGCAGTCAAAATGAGTATTTGAATTCTTCCCTCCCTTATTCCTGTGCTGAGATACAGGCTGCTCCAACCTGCTGTAAAATGCTTGATTTCGAGAGTGAGCGAAACTAATGAAAACATTGTTGGGGTAAAACCTAAAGGGAAAGGCCTAGCACCAAATACAATTTGCCATCTGATTTAACTTCTGGAGGCAGTCAAAATGATCCTTAGAATTCTTCCCTACCTTATTCCTGTGCTGAGATACAGGCTGCTCCAACCTGCTGTAAAATGCTTGATTTCGAGAGTGAGCGAAACTAATGAAAACATTGTTGGGGTAAAACCTAAAGGGAAAGACCTAGCACCACATACAATTTGCCATCTGATCTAACTTCTGGAGGCAGTCAAAATGAGTATTTGAATTCTTCCCTACCTTATTCCTGTGCTGAGATACAGGCTGCTCCAACCTGCTGTAAAATGCTTGATTTCGAGAGTGAGCGAAACTAATGAAAACATTGTTGGGGTAAAACCTAAAGGGAAAGACCTAGCACCAAATCCAATTTGCCATCTGATCTAACTTCTGGAGGCAGTCAAAATGATCCTTAGAATTCTTCCCTACCTTATTCCTGTGCTGAGATACAGGCTGCTCCAACCTGCTGTAAAATGCTTGATTTCGAGAGTGAGCGAAACTAATGAAAACATTGTTGGGGTAAAACCTAAAGGGAAAGGCCTAGCACCAAATTGCATTGGCCATCTGATCTAACTTCTGGAGGCAGTCAAAATGATCCTTAGAATTCTTCCCTACCTTATTCCTGTGCTGAGATACAGGCTGCTCCAACCTGCTGTAAAATGCTTGATTTCGAGAGTGAGCGAAACTAATGAAAACATTGTTGGGGTAAAACCTAAAGGGAAAGACCTAGCACCCAATTGCATTGGCCATCTGATCTAACTTCTGGAGGCAGTCTAAATGATCCATAGAATTCTTCCCTACCTTATTCCTGTGCTGAGATACAGGCTGCTCCAACCTGCTGTAAAATGCTTGATTTCGAGAGTGAGCGAAACTAATGAAAACATTGTTGGGGTAAAACCTAAAGGGAAAGACCTAGCACCAAATCCAATTTGCCATCTGATCTAACTTCTGGAGGCAGTCAAAATGATCCTTAGAATTCTTCCCTACCTTATTCCTGTGCTGAGATACAGGCTGCTCCAACCTGCTGTAAAATGCTTGATTTCGAGAGTGAGCGAAACTAATGAAAACATTGTTGGGGTAAAACCTAAAGGGAAAGACCTAGCACCAAATACAATTTGCCATCTGATCTAACTTCTGGAGGCAGTCAAAATGAGTATTTGAATTCTTCCCTACCTTATTCCTGTGCTGAGATACAGGCTGCTCCAACCTGCTGTAAAATGCTTGATTTCGAGAGTGAGCGAAACTAATGAAAACATTGTTGGGGTAAAACCTAAAGGGAAAGACCTAGCACCAAATACAATTTGCCATCTGATCTAACTTCTGGAGGCAGTCAAAATGAGTATTTGAATTCTTCCCTCCCTTATTCCTGTGCTGAGATACAGGCTGCTCCAACCTGCTGTAAAATGCTTGATTTCGAGAGTGAGCGAAACTAATGAAAACATTGTTGGGGTAAAACCTAAAGGGAAAGGCCTAGCACCAAATTGCATTGGCCATCTGATCTAACTTCTGGAGGCAGTCAAAATGAGTATTTGAATTCTTCCCTACCTTATTCCTGTGCTGAGATACAGGCTGCTCCAACCTGCTGTAAAATGCTTGATTTCGAGAGTGATCGAAACTAATGAAAACATTGTTGGGGTAAAACCTAAAGGGAAAGACCTAGCACCAAATACAATTTGCCATCTGATCTAACTTCTGGAGGCAGTCAAAATGAGTATTTGAATTCTTCCCTACCTTATTCCTGTGCTGAGATACAGGCTGCTCCAACCTGCTGTAAAATGCTTGATTTCGAGAGTGATCGCCACTAATGAAAACATTGTTGGGGTAAAACCTAAAGGGAAAGACCTAGCACCAAATACAATTTGCCATCTGATCTAACTTCTGGAGGCAGTCAAAATGAGTATTTGAATTCTTCCCTACCTTATTCCTGTGCTGAGATACAGGCTGCTCCAACCTGCTGTAAAATGCTTGATTTCGAGAGTGAGCGAAACTAATGAAAACATTGTTGGGGTAAAACCTAAAGGGAAAGACCTAGCACCAAATACAATTTCCCATCTGATCTAACTTCTGGAGGCAGTCAAAATGAGTATTTGAATTCTTCCCTACCTTATTCCTGTGCTGAGATACAGGCTGCTCCAACCTGCTGTAAAATGCTTGATTTCGAGAGTGAGCGAAACTAATGAAAACATTGTTGGGGGTAAAACCTAAAGGGAAAGACCTAGCACCAAATACAATTTGCCATCTGATCTAACTTCTGGAGGCAGTCAAAATGAGTATTTGAATTCTTCCCTACCTTATTCCTGTGCTGAGATACAGGCTGCTCCAACCTGCTGTAAAATGCTTGATTTCGAGAGTGAGCGAAACTAATGAAAACATTGTTGGGGTAAAACCTAAAGGGAAAGACCTAGCACCAAATACAATTTGCCATCTGATCTAACTTCTGGAGGCAGTCAAAATGAGTATTTGAATTCTTCCCTCCCTTATTCCTGTGCTGAGATACAGGCTGCTCCAACCTGCTGTAAAATGCTTGATTTCGAGAGTGAGCGAAACTAATGAAAACATTGTTGGGGTAAAACCTAAAGGGAAAGGCCTAGCACCAAATTGCATTGGCCATCTGATCTAACTTCTGGAGGCAGTCAAAATGAGTATTTGAATTCTTCCTTACCTTATTCCTGTGCTGAGATACAGGCTGCTCCAACCTGCTGTAAAATGCTTGATTTCGAGAGTGATCGAAACTAATGAAAACATTGTTGGGGTAAAACCTAAAGGGAAAGACCTAGCACCAAATCCAATTTGCCATCTGATCTAACTTCTGGAGGCAGTCAAAATGAGTATTTGAATTCTTCCCTACCTTATTCCTGTGCTGAGATACAGGCTGCTCCAACCTGCTGTAAAATGCTTGATTTCGAGAGTGATCGCCACTAATGAAAACATTGTTGGGGTAAAAACCTAAAGGGAAAGACCTAGCACCAAATACAATTTGCCATCTGATCTAACTTCTGGAGGCAGTCAAAATGAGTATTTGAATTCTTCCCTACCTTATTCCTGTGCTGAGATACAGGCTGCTCCAACCTGCTGTAAAATGCTTGATTTCGAGAGTGAGCGAAACTAATGAAAACATTGTTGGGGTAAAACCTAAAGGGAAAGACCTAGCACCAAATCCAATTTGCCATCTGATCTAACTTCTGGAGGCAGTCAAAATGAGTATTTGAATTCTTCCCTACCTTATTCCTGTGCTGAGATACAGGCTGCTCCAACCTGCTGTAAAATGCTTGATTTCGAGAGTGAGCGAAACTAATGAAAACATTGTTGGGGTAAAACCTAAAGGGAAAGACCTAGCACCAAATTGAATTTGCCATCTGATCTAACTTCTGGAGGCAGTCAAAATGATCCTTAGAATTCTTCCCTACCTTATTCCTGTGCTGAGATACAGGCTGCTCCAACCTGCTGTAAAATGCTTGATTTCGAGAGTGAGCGAAACTAATGAAAACATTGTTGGGGTAAAACCTAAAGGGAAAGGCCTAGCACCAAATTGCTTTGGCCATCTGATCTAAGTTCTGGAGGCAGTCAAAATGATCCTTAGAATTCTTCCCTACCTTATTCCTGTGCTGAGATACAGGCTGCTCCAACCTGCTGTAAAATGCTTGATTTCGAGAGTGAGCGAAACTAATGAAAACATTGTTGGGGTAAAACCTAAAGGGAAAGGCCTAGCACCAAATTCCGTTGGCCATCTGATCTAACTTCTGGAGGCAGTCAAAATGATCCTTAGAATTCTTCCCTACCTTATTCCTGTGCTGAGATACAGGCTGCTCCAACCTGCTGTAAAAATGCTTGATTTCGAGAGTGAGCGAAACTAATGAAAACATTGTTGGGGTAAAACCTAAAGGGAAAGACCTAGCACCAAATCCAATTTGCCATCTGATCTAACTTCTGGAGGCAGTCAAAATGATCCTTAGAATTCTTCCCTACCTTATTCCTGTGCTGAGATACAGGCTGCTCCAACCTGCTGTAAAATGCTTGATTTCGAGAGTGAGCGAAACTAATGAAAACATTGTTGGGGTAAAACCTAAAGGGAAAGACCTAGCACCAAATACAATTTGCCATCTGATCTAACTTCTGGAGGCAGTCAAAATGAGTATTTGAATTCTTCCCTACCTTATTCCTGTGCTGAGATACAGGCTGCTCCAACCTGCTGTAAAATGCTTGATTTCGAGAGTGAGTGAAACTAATGAAAACATTGTTGGGGTAAAACCTAAAGGGAAAGACCTAGCACCAAATCCAATTTGCCATCTGATCTAACTTCTGGAGGCAGTCAAAATGAGTATTTGAATTCTTCCCTACCTTATTCCTGTGCTGAGATACAGGCTGCTCCAACCTGCTGTAAAATGCTTGATTTCGAGAGTGAGCGAAACTAATGAAAACATTGTTGGGGTAAAACCTAAAGGGAAAGGCCTAGCACCAAATCCAATTTGCCATCTGATCTAACTTCTGGAGGCAGTCAAAATGATCCTTAGAATTCTTCCCTACCTTATTCCTGTGCTGAGATACAGGCTGCTCCAACCTGCTGTAAAATGCTTGATTTCGAGAGTGAGCGAAACTAATGAAAACATTGTTGGGGTAAAACCTAAAGGGAAAGACCTAGCACCAAATCCAATTTGCCATCAGATCTAACTTCTGGAGGCAGTCAAAATGAGTATTTGAATTCTTCCCTACCTTATTCCTGTGCTGAGATACAGGCTGCTCCAACCTGCTGTAAAATGCTTGATTTCGAGAGTGAGCGAAACTAATGAAATATTGTTGGGGTAAAACCTAAAGGGAAAGGCCTAGCACCAAATTCCGTTGGCCATCTGATCTAACTTCTGGAGGCAGTCAAAATGATCCTTAGAATTCTTCCCTACCTTTTTCCTGTGCTGAGATACAGGCTGCTCCAACCTGCTGTAAAATGCTTGATTTCGAGAGTGAGCGAAACTAATGAAAACATTGTTGGGGTAAAACCTAAAGGGAAAGACCTAGCACCAAATTGCATTGGCCATCTGATCTAACTTCTGGAGGCAGTCAAAATGAGTATTTGAATTCTTCCCTACCTTATTCCTGTGCTGAGATACAGGCTGCTCCAACCTGCTGTAAAATGCTTGATTTCGAGAGTGAGCGAAACTAATGAAAACATTGTTGGGGTAAAACCTAAAGGGAAAGACCTAGCACCACATACAATTTGCCATCTGATCTAACTTCTGGAGGCAGTCAAAATGAGTATTTGAATTCTTCCCTACCTTATTCCTGTGCTGAGATACAGGCTGCTCCAACCTGCTGTAAAATGCTTGATTTCGAGAGTGAGCGAAACTAATGAAAACATTGTTGGGGTAAAACCTAAAGGGAAAGGCCTAGCACCAAATTGCATTGGCCATCTGATCTAACTTCTGGAGGCAGTCAAAATGAGTATTTGAATTCTTCCCTACCTTATTCCTGTGCTGAGATACAGGCTGCTCCAACCTGCTGTAAAATGCTTGATTTCGAGAGTGAGCGAAACTAATGAAAACATTGTTGGGGTAAAACCTAAAGGGAAAGACCTAAAACCAAATTGCATTGGCCATCTGATCTAACTTCTGGAGGCAGTCAAAATGATCCTTAGAATTCTTCCCTACCTTATTCCTGTGCTGAGATACAGGCTGCTCCAACCTGCTGTAAAATGCTTGATTTCGAGAGTGAGCGAAACTAATGAAAACATTGTTGGGGTAAAACCTAAAGGGAAAGACCTAGCACCAAATACAATTTGCCATCTGATCTAACTTCTGGAGGCAGTCAAAATGATCCTTAGAATTCTTCCCTACCTTATTCCTGTGCTGAGATACAGGCTGCTCCAACCTGCTGTAAAATGCTTGATTTCGAGAGTGAGCGAAACTAATGAAAACATTGTTGGGGTAAAACCTAAAGGGAAAGACCTAGCACCAAATACAATTTGCCATCTGATCTAACTTCTGGAGGCAGTCTAAATGATCCATAGAATTCTTCCCTACCTTATTCCTGTGCTGAGATACAGGCTGCTCCAACCTGCTGTAAAATGCTTGATTTCGAGAGTGAGCGAAACTAATGAAAACATTGTTGGGGTAAAACCTAAAGGGAAAGGCCTAGCACCAAATTCCATTGGCCATCTGATCTAACGTCTGGAGGCAGTCAAAATGATCCTTAGAATTCTTCCCTACCTTATTCCTGTGCTGAGATACAGGCTGCTCCAACCTGCTGTAAAATGCTTGATTTCGAGAGTGAGCGAAACTAATGAAAACATTGTTGGGGTAAAACCTAAAGGGAAAGGCCTAGCACCAAATTGCTTTGGCCATCTGATCTAACTTCTGGAGGC